>NC_060276.1:66905092-67024453 GCF_021613505.1 Equus quagga | reverse complement strand
AAAAAAAAAAAAAAAAACAAAGAACCAAACGGAAATTCTGGAGCTGAAGAATATATTGAAGAAAATGAAAAATGCAGTAGACAGCTTCAGCAAAAGACTCAATCAGGCAGAAAAAAATCTTTAATGCAAAGACAAGTCCTTTAAAATTATCAGAGTGAGAGGCCTGACCCCATCGCCTAGTGGTTAAATTCAGCATGCTCCACTTCAGTGGCCCAGGTGTGTGGGTTTGGATCCTGGGTGCGGACCTACACCACTCATCAGCCATGCTGTGGTGGCAATCTACATATGAAGTAGAGAAAGACTGGCAACAGATATTGGCTCAGGGCTAATCTTCCTCACCAAAAAAACAATCAGAATGATAGCAGCAAGACGGACAAAAAGGACATCCTTCATCATATCCCCCCCAACAACAATAATTTGGTATACATCCATGAACAAAAGTGCCTTTGTGGGACCTTTGGGATCCATGTAGGATATTGTGAACCCCCTGTGCAGTCTAAGACTGAGGAGAGCTGTTTTGAGAAGGCAGGCCCACAACCAGATAGCTGACTCACTGAGAGTAGTCCCAGCTACAGAATTGAAAATAGCTTTGTACCCCTTGAAGACTTGGTTACAGCCCTGTTTAGGTTTGGTTCTGTCACCAGCACCATACACCAAGGGATCCAGGAGGAGTCACATCACCCATGTGTCAGGTAACAGATATACAGACTTTGGTCCTAGCTGTGCACCTCAAAATGGCCTGTGCACTAGCTTCAGCCCCTCTCAGCCACAGTCCATGAGCTCCTGGAGATAAGCCTGCCAAACACAGTCAGACTGTAGATTCTGAAAGGGTCCTGTAACTGGGCACCAGCACATCCCAGCTGGAGTCTACAAACAGTCCTGCTGGCACAGGAACCTGCCAGGAGACACTCCTGTCTGCCTAGGAGATCCTTTAAGGGTCCTATACTCGGCTCCAGCTCCATCTTAACCTCATTTCATGAGCAGACCTGCTGGCATAGGGACTTTGGAGGAGATACTGCCGTCTGAGACACCATCGATCCTATAAAGGCCTCATACTCTGCTCCAGCCCCCTCTCAACTGCATTCTGTGAGCAGACCTGCTGGCACAGGGACCCAGCAGAAGACAGTTCTGTCTGTACCCCTAAAGATCCTCAAAGGTCCCGACGTGGCTCCAGCCCCCTCACAGCCAGAGTCTGCCAGTAGTTGAGGATCCAGCATCCCAGCAGGAGGTGATCCTGTCTTTACCCCTGGAGATCCTGAACAGGCCCTATACACAGCTCCAGCCCCTTCACAGCTTCAGTCTGCAAGCAGTCCTGTGGGCCCAGTGGCCCAGTAGGATAAACTCCCATATGAAACCCTGGAAATCCTAAAGGGTCCCTATACTCATCTCCAGCCCCATCTCAACTTCAGTCTACAAGCAGTCCTGCAGGTCCAGGGAACCAGTGAGAGACAGTCCTGTCTGCAACTCTGGAGACCCTGAAAGTGCACTATACTTGGCCCCACTTCCTCACAACAGCAGTCTGCAAGTAGTCCTACCTGCACAGGGACCCAGAATAGATATTCCCCTCTCTGCCCCTGTAGATCCTCAAAGAGCCCTATACTCAGTACTGTCCCCATGCAGCCACAGTACACAAGCAGTACTACTGGTCCAGGGAACCGGTGGGAGACACTCTCATTTTCACCCCTGGAGATGCTGAAAGGGCCCTATATTCATCTCCAACACCTCCAGCTGTGGTCAGGTAGCAGTCCAGCGCACCCAGGGACCTGGCAGGAGGCAAGCTCATTCGTGCCTCCAGAGCCAGGTCTTCAAACCTCAATCTTGACTGCGGAACCTGAAACATCCCTGGGTCCCAGTTCCAGCCCCTCTGAGCCACAGTCCAGGTCTAGTCCTACCCACACAGGAACTCATCCAGTGATAAGTCAGGAGCCCTCCCATGGACTTGGCAAGAGCCACACATATGTGTGCCCATGGCAATAAGCCCACTGTCTGAAGACCCAACTGTGGACCCTAAAGTGGACCCTTGTCCTAGTGGCACCCTACTGAATAAGGCACTGGAGGTAGTCCCATCCAACTTGGGACCAGACAGGGTCCAAGCCCCTGGTAACAACCCTATCAGTCATGGACCTCACTACAGAACTAGCAACACCCTCATAACTGGTTCCAACCAAGCATGACTGTGATTCTGGAGCTAATTCCTCAGGGATCATCTCAGGGAACTGACAGGAGAAGGTCTTTAACTACCAAAATCAATCTGTAAAGACTGGAAGAGGAGTTCCTTCTTCAAAACCACAGACATCAACACAAAGCTAAAAGAATTAAACAAATTCTTAACAAAAAATTAAACAAATATGACACCACCAAAGGAAACAAAATGGAGATCTACAAACTGAATGACAAAAATTTCAAAATAATCATCTAAAATAAACTCAATGAAATGTAAGAGAACACAGATAAACAACTAAACAGAATCAGGGAAACAATGCATGAACAAAATGAGAAGTTTAATAAAGAAATAGAAACCATAAAAAAAGAAGCAAATAGAAATCATAGAGCTGAAGAATACAATGGCAGACCTGAAAAACTCAATGGAGAGCTTCAGCAACAGACTTGATCATTCAAAAGAAAGAATTAGCAAACTTTAAGACACATCAATTGAAATAAAGAGAGAAATGAACAAACGAAAAAGAATGAAAAAGAGTGGAGAAAGCCTACTTGAATTATGGGACTACATCATATGAAGAAACATTCACATAATGGAAGTCCCAGAAGTAGAAGAGAGAGAGAAAGGGGCAGAAAGCTGATTTAAAAAAATAATAATAATAGCTGAAAACTTCGTAAATCTTGGGAGAGATATGGACCTCTGGGTACAAGAAGCATAAAGGACCTTAAGCAAGATCAATCCATAGAGGATTATACCAAGACACATTAAAATCAAAATGTTGAAAATCAAAGATGGGAGAATTTTGAAAGCATCAAAATAAAAACAATTCATCACATAAAAAGGAACTCCCACAAAGCTATCAGCTGTTTTCTCTCCAAAAATATTGCAAGCCAGTAGGGAGTGAGATTATATGTTTAAAGTGCTGAAAGAAAAAGAGCCAACAAAGAACGCTATTCCAAGCAAAACTGTCCTTCAGGAATAAGAAGAGATAAAGACACTCTTAGACAAACAAAAGTTAAAGGAGTTCATCACAACTAAACCTGCCTTAAAGGAAATCCTAAAGAACGTTCTTCAAGTTGAAATGAGAGGATGCTAAGTAATAACATGAAAACTTATCAAGGTAAAAACTTACTGGTAAAGATATATATATAGTCAAATTTAGAATACCCTAATAATGTAACAGTGGTGTGTAAATGATTTTTATATCTGGTATAAAAGTTAAAGAACAATAATTTAAAAAATAATTCTAGCTACAATAATTTGTTTTGAATGCAAAACATAAAAAGATGTAAAGTATGACATTGGTAATATAAAAAGTGGAGGGAAGAGAAATAAAAGTATAAAGTTTGTTTATGCAATTGAAAGTAAACCGTTATCAATTTGAAATAGACTGCTGTATCTATAAGATATTTTATGTAAGCCTCATGGTAACCACAAAGGAAAATCTATAGAAGATATACAAAGATAAAGAGGAGGAAATTAAAGCATAGCACTACAAATAATAAATCACAAAGACAGCAAGAAAAGAAGAAAGGAATAAAGGAAGTAAAAACACAAAAAACAATTAAAAATGGCAATAGTAAGTCCTTACCTATCAATAACTATTTAAAATGGAATAGAAAAATTCTCCAATCAAAAGACAGTAAGTGAATGGATAAAAAACACAAGATCCAACAATATGCTACCTATTAGAGGCTCACTTTAGCTTTAAGAACATGTAGGCTGAAAGTTAACAGATGGAAAAAGATATTTATGCAAATGTTAACCAAAAAAGAGCAGAACTGGCTTCTCTTATAGCACATAGATTTTCAGTCAAAATCAGTCACAAGTGACAAATAAGGTCACTATATAGTGATAATGGGGTCAATTCATCAAGAGGATGTAACAATTGTAAATATATGCACCAAACATTGGAGCACCTAAATATTTAGAGCAAATACTAACAGAACTGAAGTGGGTAAAAGACAGCAATAGAATAATAGTAGGGACAATATCCCACTTTCAAAAATAGATAGATAATCCAGACAGAGAATCATTAAGAAAATATAGCACTTGAAATATACTGAAGGTCAAATGGACCTAATAAACATACACTCAACATTCCATCCAACATCAGCAGGATAAACATTATTCCCAAGTACACATAGAATATTGTCCAAGATAGATCATATGTTGGGTCACAAAATAACTCTTAGCAAATTTAAGAAGATTGAAATCATGGGCTGGCCCTGTTGCCTGGTGGTTAAGTTTGGTGCGCTCCACCTCAGTGGCCCACATTTGGTTCCCAGGTGTGGACCTACACCACTTGTTGGCGGCTATGCTGTGGCAGGGACCCACATACAAAATAGAGGAAGATTGGCAACCAATGTTAGCTCAGGGTGAATCTTCCTCAACAAAAAAAAGAAGAAGAAGAAGAAGATTGAAATCATATCTACTATATTCTCTGAACACAATGGTATGAAACTAAAAGTCAGGAGGAACTAGATAGAAAAAAGAAAACTTTGCAGAAATTAAACAACACTCTCCTGAACAGCTAATGGGTCAACAGGGAAATAAGAAAGTATCTCAGACCAAATGAAAAGAAAGAAAAACATAACAAAACTCATGGGATGCAACAAAATCAATTCTAAAAGGGAAGTTTATAGCAATAAACACATACATTTAGAAAAAAAGAAAGATCATAAATAAACAGCCTAACTTTACACCTCAAGAATTACAAAAAGTAAGCAACATTAATCCCAAAGTTAGCAGAATAAAGGATAAAAGATTAAATCAGAAATAAATAAAATAGAGACTAAAAAGACAATAGAATAAATCAATGAAACTAAGGGTTGGTTTTTTGAAAGGATAAACACAATTGACAAAACTTTAGTTAGACCAACTTGGAAAACAGAGAGAGAGGACTCAAGTCATAAGTGAAAGAAGTGACATTACAACTGACACCACAAAAATACAAAGGATCATAAGAAACTATTTTGAAAAATTACACACAAACTGGATATCCTGGAAGAAGTGGACACATTTATAGAAACATAAAACCTACGCGTACTGAATCATGAAGAAAGAACATTTGAACAGAGCAGTGATGACTAAGGATATTGAAACAGTAACTTAAAAACTTCCAACAAAGTAAAACCCAGAACCAGATGATTTAAGGGGGTGAATTCTATGAGAACTTTAAAAAGGAACTAATACCTATCTTTCTAAATCTCTTCCACAATATTTAAGAGTCAGAACACTCTCAAACACATTGTAGGAGGCCAGAAAATCCTGTTACAAAAGCCAGATAAGGACATTACAAGAAAACAAAACTACAGGCCAACATCTATTATGAATACAGATGCAAAATTTCTTAATAAAATACTAGCAAAACAAATTCAACAATACATTAAAAGAATCATATACCATGATCAAGTGGGATTTATGCCTGGTATACAAGGATGGGTCAACAAATGCAGATCTATAAATGTGATATACCACATCAATAGAAAGGAAGATAAAAATCTTCTGATCATCTCAATAGATGGAGAAAAAGTACTTGACAAAATTGAACAACCTTTCATGATAAAAGCTCTCAACAAATTGAGTTTATAAAAAATGCACCTCAACATAATAAATGCCATATAAGACAAACACACAACTAACATCACATTCAATGATGAAATGTTGAAAGGAAAAAGACAAGGGTGTCATCTTTCACCACTCCTACTCAACATAGCACTGGAAGTCCTAGCCAGAGCAATTAGGAAAGAAAAAGAAATAAAGTGCATCCAAATCAGAAAGGAAGAAGTAAAATTGTTATTCGTAGATGACATGATTGTATATATAGAAACACTTAAAGACTCCACCAAAAAACAGAACTAATAAACAAATTCAGTAAATATGCAGATTACAAAATGAATGTAAAAATCAGTTGCATTTCTACACACTAACAGTAAAATACCTGAAAGAGAAATAAAGAAAACATCACCACTCACAATAGCATCAAAAAACATGACACTTAGGAATAAATGTAACCAAGGAAGTGAAAGATGTGTACACTAAAAATTATAAGACTTTGATAAAAAAAATTAAAGAAGACACAGACATATGAAAGATATACCATGTTCATGGATCAGAAGAATTAACATTGTTAAAATGTCCATAATACATAAAGTCATCTATAGATTCAATGCAATCCCTATTAAAATTCCAATGAAATTTTTCACAGAAATAGGAAAAAAATCCTAAATTTCATATGGAATCACAAAAGACCTCATTACCCAAAACAATCCTGAGAAAGAAGAACAAAGCTGGAGGCATCCCACTTTCTGATTTTAGACTATACTTCAAACTTATAGTAATCAAAACAATATGCTACTGGCATAAAGACAGACACATAGTCCAAGGGACCAGAATAGAGAGCTCCTAAGTAAACCCACATGTATATGGTCAAATAATCTTTTGCAAGGGCACCAAAAATACAGAATAGGGAAAAGATAGTATTTTCAATAAATGGTGCTGGGAAAACTGGATATTCACATGCAAAAGGATGACACTGGACTTCTATTTTGTACCACTAATAAAAATTACCTCAAAATGGATTAAGACAAATGCAAGGCTTGAAACCATAAAACTCCTAGAAGAAAACATAAAGAAGTTCCTTGACATTGCCCCTGCTGTTAATTTTTTGATATAACACCCAAATCACAAGCAACAAAATAAAAAATAAATAAGCAGGACTACATGAAACTAAAAGATTTCTGCAAAAGAAAAGAAACTGTCAAGAAAATGAAGGGGTAACACACAGAATGGGAGGAAATATTTACAAACCATCTTTGATGAGGGGTTAATATCTAAAATATATAAGTAACTCATACAACTCAGTAGCAAGAAAATGAACAACCCAATTCAAAGATTGGCAGAGGACCTGAATAGACATTTTTCCAAGGAAGGCATACAAATGGCCAACAGGTACGTGAGAAGGTTCTCAACATCACTAACCATCAGGGAAATGTAAATCAAAACCACAATGAGATATCATCTTACACTTGTTAGAATGGGTGTTACCAAGAAGTCAGGAGATTAGGGTTGGTGAGGATATGGAGAAAAGGGAGCCCCTGTTTACTATCAGTGGGAATGTAAATTGGCACAGTCACTATGGAAAGTAATATGGAGGCTCTTCAAAAAATTAAAAATAGAATTACCATTTGATCCAGCAATACCACTTCTGGAATATATTTGAAGAAAGTGAAATCAGTACCTCAAATAGATATCAGCAATCCCATGTTCTTTGCAATATTATTCACAATACCAAAGATATGGAAACAATCCAAGTATCCATTGATGGACGAATGGAATTTAAAAATGTGGTGTGTGTGTGTGTGTGTGTGTGTGTGTGTATACACATACATACATATAATGGGATATTATCCAACCATAAAAAAGAAAGAAATCCTGCCACTTGTGACAACCTTGATGGAACTTGAAGGCATTATGCTATGTGAAATAAATCACACACAGAAAGATAAATACTGTATGATCTCACTTATATGTCAAATTCAGAAGAAGCCAAACTTATAGAAACAGGGAGTAGATCAGCAGTTGCCAGCAGATGTGGGATAGGGATAAATGGGCATATGTTAGTAAAAGGGTACAAAAATCCAGCTATAAGATAAATACATTCTGGAAATCTACTATCAGCATGGTGAGTATAGTCAACAATACTCTACTGTATACTTGAATATTGCTAAGGGAGTAGATCTTAAATGTTCTCACTGCAAAATATTATGATTATGTGATGTCGTGGATGTGTTAATTAGCCTTGTTTTGGTAATCTTTTTGCTAATATCTATGTTTATCAAATCATCACATTGTATACTTTACACTTACACAATATTTTATTTCAATTATATATCATAAACCTTGGGGAGAGTTATTATCTACTCAGAGGATAAAAAAGAATAGAAAAACTGTGAAGAAAGTCTATGGTATTTATGGGAAATTATCAAAAAACCAATATACACATTATGAGAGTCCCTGAAGGGGAGGAGAGAGAGAAAGCTGGAGAAAGGTTCTTTAAAGAAAATAATGCCTGAAAGTTTCCCAAATCTTAGAAAAGATGTGTACATTCAGATCCATGACACCCAGAGACCTCTAACCAGAATCAATCCAAAAAAGATTATACTGAGACACATCATAATCAAATTTCCAAAAGACAAAGACAAAGAGAGAATTTTGTAAGCAGCAAGAGAAAAGCAACTTGTTACATACAAGGGCAGCCTCATGTGGCTATCAGCACATTTCTCAGCAGAAACCTTGCAGGCCAAGGATGATATATTTAAACTACTGAAAGAAAAAATTGTCAACCATGAATACTATACCTAGCAAAGCTGTCTGTCAGAAATGAGAGATAAAGACTATCCCAAGAAAAGAAAAAGTGAGGGAGTTCATCAACACCAGACCTGCCTTAGTGAAATCCTAAAGGGAATTATTCAAGTTGAAATAAAAGGATGACATAGTAACATGAAAACATATGAAATTATAAAACTCACTGGTAAAGGTAAGGATATGGTCAAATTCAGGATACTCAGTATTGTAGTGGTGGTATATAAATCACTTTTAACTCTAGTATAAAAGTTAAAAGACAAAACTATTAAAAAATAACTATAGCTAAAACATTTTGTTAATGGAGACATAACATAAAAATATGTGCATTTTGATATCAATAACATAAAATGTGTGGAGTAGTAAAAATGTAGGGCTTTTGTGTGCAATTGCAGTTAAGTTGTTATCAGCTTAAAATAGAGTCTTATAACTAATTGATGTTTTATGTAAGTCTCATGATAACCACAAAGATAAAACCTCCAGTAGATACACAAAAGATAAAAAGAAAAGAATCAAAGAATACTCCTACAAAAAATCATCAAATCACTAAGGAAGAAGGCAAGAGAGGAAGAAAGGAATAAAGTTACTATGAAACAATCAGAAAATAATTAAGAAAGTGGCGATAGAAAGCACTTACCAATAAATACTTAACTTTAAACATTAATGGATTAAATTATCTAATCAAAAACGTTCAGTGGCTGAATGCATAATATAACAAGATCCAACAAAATGCTGCCTAGAAGAGATTCAGTTTAGCTTTCAGAACACAGATAGGCTGAAAGTGAAGCAATGGAAAAAGATATTCCATGAAAACAGAAACCAAAAGAGAGCAGGATGGCTATACCTATATCAGACAAAAGAGACTGTCAGTCAAAAATGGTCACAAGGGTGGCCGGCCCTGTGGTCTAGTGGTTAAGTTCAGCACGCTCTGCTTCAGTAGCCTGGATTTGGTTCCCAGGTGCAGACCTACACCACTCGTTGGTGGCCATGCTGTGAATGCATCCCACACACAAAATGGAGGAAGATTGGTGCAGATGTCAGCTCAGGACGAATCTTCCTAAAGCAAAAAGAGGAAGATTGGCAACAGATGTTAGCTCAGGGTGAATCTTGATCAGCAAAAAAAAAAAAAATGGTCACAAGGGACAAAGAAGGTCATTATAGAGTGGTAAACGGATCAATTAATCAAGAGAACATAACAATTGTAAAAATATATGCACCCAACATCACAGTGTATTAAGCAAATATTAGAAGAACTGGAAGGAGAAATAAACAGTAATACAACAACATTAGGAGACTTCAATACCCCACTTTCAATGATGTATAGATCACCCAGACAGAAACCCAATAAGAAACAGCCAACTTGAATAACTACATAGGCTAAATGAATCTAACAGACATACATAAGACATTCCATCCAATGGCAGGAGAATATATATTCTTCTCAAGCATGCATGTAACATTTTCCAAGATGGGTCATATATTAAGCCAAAAACAAGTCTTAACAAATTTTAAAATATTAAAATCATATCAGCTATTTTTTTTAGGAGAACTCAAACTTTTATTTCTTTTTTTTTTTTCAGAAAGATTAGCCCTGAGTTAACTTCTGCCAATCCTCCTCTTTTTGGTGAGGAAGACTGGCCCTAAGCTAACATCCATGCCCATATTCCTCTACTTTATGTATGGGATGCCTACTACAGCATGGCTTGCCAAGTGGTGTCATGTCCGCACCTGGGATCCGAACCGCTGAACCCTGGGCCGCTGAAGCAGAATGTGCGCGCTTAACCACTGCAGCACCAGGCCGGCCTTCAGTTAGTTTTTATAACCACAATGGCATAAAACTAGAAATTAATAAAGGAGGAAAATAGGAAATTTCACAATTATGTGGAAATTAAATATCACAATCCTGAGCAACTGAGTCACGGAAGAAATGAAAAGAGAAGTTGGAAAATATCTTAAGACAAATGAAAATGAGAACACAACATCACAAAAATTATGTGATACAGTAGAGTCAATTCTAGTAGCAATAAATGCCTATGCTGAAAAAGAAGAAAGAGGGGCCAGCCCAGTGGTGCAGCGGTTAAGTTTACACATTCCACTTTGGCGGCCCGGGGTTCACCAGTTCAGGTCCCGGGTGCGGATCTATGCACCACTTGTCAAGCCATGCTGTGGCAGGTGTCCCACATATAAAGTAGAGGAAGGTGGGCACAGATGTTAGCTCAGGGCCAGTCTTCCTCAGCAAAAAGAGGAGGATTGGTGGCAGATGTTAGCTCAGGGCTAATCTTCCTCAAAAAAAAAAAAAAAGAAGAAGAAAGAGCTCAAAAACATCCTAACATTATACCTGAAGCAGTTAGGAAAAGAAGAACAAACTAAGCCCAAAATTAGCATAAGGAATTAAATAGCAAAGATTAGAGTAGAAACAAATGAAATACAAAATAGAAAAGAAGCAGAAAAGTCAACAAAACTGAGTTGGCTTTTTTAAAAGATTTTAAAAAATTGATAAATCCTTAGCTAGATAAAGAAGAAAGAGAACACTCAAATAAATAAAATCATATGTGAAATGAGACATTACAACTGATATCACAGAAATAAAAAGGATCGTAAGAAAATATTATGAACAATTTTATGCCAACAAACTCAGTAACCAAGAAGGAATGGTAAATTCCTAGAAACATACAACTTACCAAGACTGCATCATGAGAAATAGAAAGTATGAAGAAAATTACACCTAGTATGAAGATTGAATCAGTAATCAAAATCCTCCCAACATAGAAAAGCCCAGGACCAGATGGCTTCACAGGTGCATTCTATAAAACATTTAAAGAAGAATTATTGCCAATTCTTCTCAAAAAAATAAGATGAGGGAACATTTCCTAACTCATTTGATAACGTCAACATTATGTTGATACCAAGGCCAATGCCACCACCAGAAAAGAAAACTACAGGTCAATAACCCTTATGAACATAGATGCAAAAATCCTCAACAAAATATTATCAAAATAAATCCAAAAGCACATTGAAAAGATCATACACCATGATCAAGTGGAATTTATCCCAGGACACAATGATGTTTGAACATACACAAATCAACAAATGTGATACATCACATTAATAAAATGAAGGATAAAAAATCATATGATCATCTCTATAAATGTGGAAAAAGTATTTGACAAAATTCAACATCTATTGATGATAAAAACTCAAAAAATTAGGTAGAGAAGGAATATACCACAACATAGTACACACAATATACATTAAACGGATAGCTAGTATACTCAGTCGTGAAAAGCTAGACCTTCTTCTCCAAGATCAGGACAAGACAAGGATGCCCACTCTCACCACTTCTATTCAACATAGTACTGAAAGTCCTAGTCAGAGCAATTAGGCAAGAAAAAGAAATAAAAATCATCCAAAGAGAAAAGGAAGAAGTAAAATTCTCTCTGTTTGCAGATGACATGGTCTTATATGTGGGAAACCCTAAAGATTCTCCCCAAATCTGTGAGAACTAATAAGTGGATTCAGCAAAGTTGCAAGATAATAACTCAACACACAAATTGGTTCAGTTTCTATACACTAACAATAAACTTTTTGAAGAGGAAATTAAGAAATCAATACCATTTGCAATAGCAGTAAAAATAATTAAAACTTAGAAATAAAATATAACCAAGGATACAAAAGACTTTTACATGGAAAACTACAAAAAGTTACTGAAATAAATTTTTAAAAACATAGATAAATGGAAAAAATCCATTGTTCATACATTGGACAACTTAATATTGTTAATATTCTGTATAAGTCAGGGTTTTACAGAGAAACAGAACCAATAGAACATATATGTATACATATATTAGTAGAGTTATTACAGGAATTGGCTCACGTAATTATGGAGGCTGAGAAGTCCTACAATCTGCCATATTCAAGCTGAAGAATCAGAAAAGCCAGAGGTGTAATTCAGTCAAAGTCCAAAGGCCTGAGTACCAGGAGCATTGATGTCTGAGGGCAGGAGAAAATAGTTGTCCCAGCTCAAGCAAAGATCAAATTCATCCTTCCTCTGCCTTTTTGTTCTATTCATTCCCTAAACTGATTGGTTGGTGCCCACCTGCATTGGTAAGGACTACTCCTTTACTCAGTCTACCAATTCAAATGCTAATCTTTTCCACAATCATCCTTAGACATACCCAGAAATATTGTTTTGCCAGCTATCTCAACATTCATTAGACCAGTCTAGCTGACACATAAAATTGACAATCACAAATGTCAGTACTTCCCACACTGATCTACAAATTTAATGTAATCCTATCAAAATCTCAACAGCATTTTTTAGAGAAATAGAATAATTCATCCTAATATCTATGTGGAATCTCAAGAGACTCTGAATAGCCAATACAATCTTGAAAAAGAAAATCAAAATTAGAGATCTCACATTCCTAATTACAAAACTTATTACAAAGCCACAGTAGTCAAAACAGTGTGGTTCTGGCATAAAGACAAACGTAATAGACCAATGGAATAGAATAGAGATCCAAGAAATTAACCCTTATACATATTGTAAAGTAATTTTTGACAAGGATGCCAAGACCATTCAATGGGGAAATGACAGTCTTTTTAACAAGTGGTGCTGTGAAAACTGGATATCCATATTCAAAATAATGGGATTTGACGCTTACCTTACAGCATATATAAAAATTAACTTAAAATTGTTTAAAGACCTAAACATAAGAGTTAAAACTATGAGACTCTTAGAAGTAAACAAAAGGAAAAAGCTTCATGACATTGAATTTGGCAATTGTTTCTTGTCTCTACCGAAAATAGAGACAACAAAAGGAAAACTAGGTAAATTGGAATATTTCAAAATTAAAAACTTCTGTGAATCAAAGGATACAATTCACAGAGTGAAAAAGAAACTCATGGAAGCTTGAGAAAATATTGGCAAATTTTATATCTGATAAGGGGCTAATATCCAGAACATGTAAAGAACTCCTATAACTCAACAACAACTAAACCTAACGACCCAAATAAAAAATGGACAAATGTCTTGAATAGACATTTCTCCAAATGAAATGTAATAATAATAAAAGAATATCATTGTCTTTAAAAAAAAAAAAGAAATTCCAACACATGCTACAACAAGGATGTAAGTAACTCGAGGTTATTACATGAAATAAGCCAGTCACAAAAAGACAAATGTTGTATGATCCACTTATATGAGGTACCCAGAATAGACAAATTTATAGAAGCAGAAATTAGAATTGTAATTGTCAAGAGCTAGGGAAAATGGGGAATTATTGTTTAATGAATATAGAGTTTGTTTTGCAAGATTAAAAGCATTCTGGAGATTGGTTTCACAATATGAATGTACTTAACACTACTGAGCTGTACACTTAAAAATAGTCACGATGGTAAATTTTACATTAGGTGTATTTTAACAGAATTGAGAATACATTTTTAAAAATAAACTAGAAAAAGAAGATGAAATTAAACTCAAAGTAAGAAGAAAAATGAAAATAATAAGGTTCAAATTAGAAATAATTGAAATAGAAACAGAAAAGCAACAGAAATAAACAAAAGTTGGTCCTTTAAGAATGACAATAAAATTGATAAACCTCTAATCAGACTTATCACAAAAAAAGAATGGAGATACAAATAACAAACATCAGGAATGACATGTCATGAAAGATCCTGCAGATATTAAAAGGATAATTAGACAATATTATGAAAAATTTATGCCAATAAATTCAACAACTCATGAAATTGATAAATTCCTTGAAAGACTCATATTGCCAGAAAAGAAATTGATAACGTGAATCATCCTGTATCTATTAAGGAATTTGAAATTTTAATTAATAACCATCTAACAGAGAAAATTGCACACTCATCCAAATACCTTCATCTCAATAAATACAGAAATAGCATTAGACAAAATATAACATCCAGTCCTGATCATCTTATAGATGTGCCCCTTCACCCTTTGTGCCCACCCCCACTCCTCTTCCCCCTGGTAACCACTAATCTGCTCTCTTTGTCCATGTGTTTGTTTATCTTCCACATATGAGTGGAATTATACAGAGTTTGTCTTTCTCTATCTGGCTTATTTCGCTTAACGTAATACCCTCAAGCTCCATCCACGTTGTTGTGAATGGGATGATCATGTCGTTTTATGGCTGAGTAGTACTCCATTGTGTGTTAATACCATATCTTCTTTATCCAGTCATCAGTCAGTCGATGGGCACTTAGGGTGCTTCTATGTCTTTGCTATTGTGAATAATGCTGCAGTGAACATAGGGGTGCATAAGTCCCCTTGAATTGCTGATTTCAAGTTCTTTGGATAGATACCCAGTAGTGGAATGGCCGAGTCATATGGTATTTCTATTTTTAATTTTTTGAGAAATCTCCATACTGTTTTCCATAGTGGCCGCACCAGTTTGCATTCCCACCAGCAGTGTATGAGGGTTCCTTTTTCTCCACAACCTCTCCAACATTTGTTATTTTTTTTTGTCTTGGTTATTATAGCTGTTCTAACGGGTGTAAGGTGATATCTTAGTGTAGTTTTGACTTGCATTTCCCTGATGATCAGTGATGATGAGCATCTTTTCATGTGCCTATTGGCCATCCATATCCCTTCTTTGGAGAAATGTCTGTTCATGTCCCCTGCCCATTTTTTGATCGGGTTGTTTGATTTTTTGCTGTTGAGTTGCATGAGTTCTTTACATATTATGGAGATTAACCCTTTGTCGGATATATGGTTTGCAAATTTTTTTCCCAGTTAGTGGGTTGTCTTTTAGTTTCAATTCTGTTTTTCCTTGCCTTGAAGAAGCTCTTTAGTCTGATGAAGTCCCACTTGTTTATTCTTCCTATCGTTTCCCTTGTCTGAGAAGACATGGTGTCTGAAAAGATCCTTTTAAGATTGATGTCAGAGTGTACTGCCTATATTTTCTTCTAGAAGACTTATGGTTTCAGGTCTTACCTTTAAGCCTTTGATCTACTTTGAGTTTATTCTTCCGAATGCATAAGAGAATGCTCTACTTTCGTTCTTTTACATGTGGCTCTCCAGTTTTCCCAACACCATTTGTTGAAGACATTTTCCTTTCTCCATTGTATGTTCTTGGCTCCTTTCTCGGACGTTAGCTGTCTGTAGATGTGTGGTTTTATTTCTGGGCTTTCAATTCTGTTCCATTGATCTGTGTGCCTGTTTCTGTACCAGTACCATGCTGTTTTGATTATGATAGCTTTGTAGTATATTTTGAAGTCAGAGATTGTCATGCCTCCAGCTTTGTTCTTTTTTCTCAGGATTGCTTTAGCAATTCGGGGTCTTTTGTTGCCCTATATGAATTGTAGGATTCTTTGTTCTATGTCTGTGAAGAATATCATTAGGATTCTCATTGGGATTGCATTGAATCTGTAGATTGCTTTAGGTAGTATGGACATTTTAACTATGTTTATTCTTCCAATCCATGTTCATAGAATGTCTTTGCATCTCTTTACATCATCATCAGTTTCTTTCAGGAAAGTCTTGTAGTTTTCATTGCATAGGTCTTTCACTTTCTTGGTTAAATTTATTCCAAGATATTTTATTCTTTTTGTTGAAGTTGTGAATGAGACTGTGTTCTTGAGTTCTCTTTCTGTTAGTTCGTTATTAGAGTATAGAAATGCAACTGATTTATGTATGTTGATTTTATGCCCTGCAACTTTGCTGTAATTGTTGATTATTTCTAGTAGCTTCTCTATGGAATTTTGGGATTTTTTTATATATAAAATCCTGTTATCTGCAAACAGCAAGAGTTTCACTTCTTCATTGCCTATTTGGACTCCTTTTATTTCATTTTCTTGCCTAATTTCTCTGGCCAAAACCTCCAATACTATGTTGAATAAGAGTGGTGAGAATGAACACCCTTGTCTTGTTCCTGCTCTCAGCGGGATGACTTTCAGTTTTCCCCATTGAGTATGATGTTGGCTGTGGGTTTGTCATATATGGCCTTTATTATGTTGAGGTACTTTCCTTCTATACCTATTTTACTGAGAGTTTTTATCATACATGTATGTTGGATCTTCTCAAATGCTTTCTCTGCATCTATGGAGATGACCGTGTGTTTTTTGTTCCTCATTTTGTTAATGTGGTGTATCACATTGATTGACTTGTGGATGTTGAGCCATCCCTGTGTCCCTGTTATAAATCACATTTGATTATGGTGTATGATCTTTTTAATGTATTGCTGTATTTGGTTTGCCAATATTTTGTTGAGGATTTTTGCATCTATGTTCATCAACAATATGGGTTTGTAATTTTCCTTATTTGTGTTGTCCTTGTCTGCCTTTGGGAATCAGAGTGATGTTGGCCTCATAGAATGTATTAGGAAGTGCTCCATCTTCCTCAAATTCCTGGAATAGTTTGAGAAGGATAGGTATTAAATCTTCTTTGAATGTTTGGTAGAATTCTCCAGAGAAGCTGTCTGGTCCTGGACTTTTATTTTGGGGAAGGTTTTTGATTACTGTTTCAATCTCTTTACTTGTGATTGGTCTATTCAGATTCTCTATTTCTTCTTGATTCAGTTTTGGGAAGTTGTAGGAGTCTAAGAATTTATCCATTTCTTCTATATTGTCCAATTTGTTGGCATATAGTTTTTCATAGGATTCTTTTACAATCTATTGTATTTCTGTGGTATCTGTTGTAATTTCTCCTCTTTCACTTCTAATTTTATTTATTTGAGTCTTCTCTCTTTTTGTCTTAGTGAACCTGGCTAAAGGTTTGTCAATTTTGTTTATTTTCTCAAAAAACCAGCTCTTTGTTTCATTGATCCTTTCTACTGTCACTTTTGTTTCAATTTCATTTATTTCTGCTCTAATTTTTATGACTTACTTCCTTCTAAGGACTTTGGGCTTTGTTTGTTCTTCTTTTGCTAACTGTTAGGTGTCGTTTGAGATTGCTTATTTGAGATTTTTGCTGTTTGTTGAGGTGAGCCTGTATTGGAATGAATTTACCTCTTAGAATCGCTTTTGCTGCATCCCAAATGAGGTGGTATGGTGTGTTTTCATTTTCATTTGTCTCCAGATAATATTTAATTTCTGCTTTGATTTTTTTCAATGATCCATTGGTTGTTCAGTAGCATGTTGTTTAATCTCCGCATCTTTACCCCTTTCCCAGCTTTTTTGTTGTAATTGATTTCTAGTTTCTTAGTATTATGGTCAGAAAAGATGCTTGATATTATTTCAGTCCTCTTAAATTTATTGAGGCTTGCTTTGTTTCCCAACATACAGTCTTCCCTTGAGAATGTTCCATGCACACTTGAGAAGAATGTGTAACCTGTTGTTTTTGGATAGAGTGCTCTATTATATATTTATTAAGTCCATCAGGTCTAGTTTTCATTTCATTCTACAATTTCCTTGTTGACTTTCTGTCTGGATGATCTACCCATTGGTGTTAGTGGAGTGTTGAGGTCGTCTACTATTATTGTATTGTTGTTGATATCTCCTTTTAGTTTTTTTAATAGCTGCTTTATATACTTTGGTGCTCCTGTGTTGGGTGTATCTATATCTATAAGTGCTATATCTTCTTGGTAGAGTGTTCCTTTTTATCATTATATACTGCCCTTCTTTGTCTCTTTACCTGTTTTGTCTTGAGTTCTACTTTCTCTGATGTAAGTATGGTGACACCTGCTTTCTTTTGTTCACTATTAGTTTGGAGTATCATCTTCCATCACTTCACTCCGAGTCTGTGTTTGTCTTTGGGGCTGAAGTGTGTTTCCTGGAGGCAGCATATTTTCAAGTTTTGTTTTTTAATCCATGCTGCCACTCTGTGTCTTTTGATTGGAGAATTCAATCCATTTACATTTAGAGTGATTGTTGAAATGTCAGGGCCTAATGCTGCCATTTGATCACTCATTTTCAGTTCTCCTACATTTCCTTTGCTTCTTGTCCCATGTATTTTGGACTACCAATTCAATTATGTAGTTTTCTATGCTGGCTTTCTTAGTTTTCTCCTTATTTGTAATTTATGTCTCTGTTCTAATTAGTTGTTTAGTGGTTACCATGTGGTTTGTATAAAACATCTCATAGATGAGATAGTCCATTTTCTGATGGCCTTTTATTTCCTTAGGCTAAGTCAGTTCCATCCCTTTCCTCTTCCCCTTCTAAGTTGTTATTGTCACATCTCTTTTCTTCTTGTGTTGTGAGTTTGTGGTTAAAATGACAAAATAATAGTTATTCTTTCTGTTTTCCTTCCCTCTATCTTTAATGTTATACTTAAGCATTTGCTAACCTGTTCTGATGGAGAGCTGTAATTTTCTGATTTTGTCATTCTACTTATCTCCTTGCTCAGGGTTTTGTAACCCCTTTCCTTTTTTTTCAGGTATGAGGGCATTCCTGAGGATTTCTTATAGAAGGGGTTTTGTGGTTAGGAAGTCCCTTGATTTTTGTTTATCTGGGAAAGTTTTTATTTCTCCATCATATTTGAAGGATATTTTGACTGGATAGAGTATTCTTGGCTGAAAGTTTTTGTCTTTCAGAATTTTGAATGTATCATTCCACTCTCTTCTAGCCTGCAAGGTATCTGCTGAGAAATCTGCTGACAGCCTTATGGGGGTTCCTTTGTAGGTTATTTTCTTCTGCCTTGCTGCCCTTAATATTTTTTATCTCTCATTGACTTTTGCCAGCTTTACTACTATATGCCTTGGAGTTGGTCTTTCTACCTTGATAAAATTTGGAGATCTGCTGGCTTCTGTCACATGGATTTTCAGCTCCCTCCCCAGGTTTGGCAGGTTCTCAGCTATTATTTCTTTGAACAAGCTTTCTGCTCCATTCTCCTTCTCTTCTCCCTCTTGGGTACCTATAATCCTTATGTTGTATTTCCTAATCAAGTCAGATATTTCTCAGATAGTTTCTTCATTTCTTTTTAGCCTTAGTTCTGTCTACTCCTCTATCTGAAGCATTTCTATATTCCCATCATCCAGACTGCTAATTCTGTCCTCCATGTTATGAGACCTACTGTTCAGGGAGTCCAGATTTTTCTTAATCTCATCTATTGTGTTTTTCACCTCCAACATTTCTGATTGTTTTTTCTTTATAGTTTCAAGCTCTTTTGTGACGTAGCTCCTGAACTCGTTAGGTTGTCTACTTGTATTCTCTTTTATCTCATTGAATTTTTAATGATAGCTACTTTGAATTCTTTGTCATTTTGGTTATAGATTTCTGTGTCTTTGGGATTGTGTTCTGGGTACTTGTCATTTTCCTTCTGTTCTGGAGATTTAATATTTTTTCATCCTGCTTGATGGTGTGGATTTGTGTCTCTCCATAGAGATATAGTTTGGTTACTGCTTCCACTTTCTGCCACTGGGGGGAGGGTGCAGGAGCTGTGTAATCTGTGCCCACCAGGATCCCTGTCAGCTGTTCCTGACTGAGCCTGGGCCACTCCTTGGGGTTGCAGTGGCCCTATGGAGTCTCCCATCAACTGTAGGAACAAACACATGGAGGCTTCAGGTTGTTGCTACCTGCTCCCACAGACCCACCTAGACACACTTGCTCCTTAGGGACTGCAGTGGTGTTATGGGCTTTTGAGGCATCCAGAAGCTTGTTCACCCAGACTCAGAGCTCCACCACCATCTGGTCCCACTGGATCTCACTTGTCCCTTCAGGGCCACAGCAGAGCTATGGGCATTTAATGCAGTCAAAGGTTTGCTCACGCAGCCATGCTGTGTCTGCTCCTAGGTTGCACCAGCCTTTGTGATTGGTGGGCGGGGCTTCTCCCCTAGAGCCAAGCTGAGTCTCTCCCTGAGGCCACCGTAGGACTGTGAATTTTCCCACCGGACCAAGGAGTGATCACACTGGGGCTCTGGATTGTCACTGCCCACTCACACAGTCTCGCTGGATCTCACTTGCCCCCTCAGGGCTGGAGCAGAGCAATGGGTATTTAACACAGCTGGTGGTTTGCTCACTCAGCCATGCTGTATCTGTTCCTAGCTCTCCAAACCTTTGTGCTTAGGGTGTGGGGCCTCTCCACTAGGGCCAAGCCAAGACTCTCCCTGGGGCCACTGTGGGACCATGGATTTTCCCTCTACACCAAGGAGCAATCACGCTGGGGCTCCAGATTGTCACTGCCTGCTCCCACTGGCCTGCTGGATCTCATTTGCCCCCTCAGAGCTGCAGCAGAGCTGTAGGCATTTAACACAGCTGGCAGTTTGCTTGCTCAGCCATGCTGTGTCTGCTCCTAGGTTGCCCAGCATTTGTGCTTGATGGGCAGGGCCTTCCTACCAAGTCTGAGCCCAAGTCACCCCCTGGAGCTGCAATGGGACTGTGGATTTTCCCACTGGTCCAAAGAACAGTCACAGGGAGCTTAGGGCTGTAGTCATCTGTTTCCACAGTTGTGCCAATGTGCACACCCACCCTCAGGGCCACAGCAATGCTATGAGTGCTTCAGCCAGGAAAGAGTTGCTGATGGGTACTGGGCTGTCTGGGAACCAGAGAGTTCTCACCTATCTCCACCTCCTCCCCGGGGGTAGTCCATCCACCTTCCCATGTATAGCAGTGCAAGTCTCTCAGGTATCCTGAGGTGCTGTGTGAGTATCCTCTGTTGATCAATGAATGTCCATTTAGTTGTAGTTTGAAAGGGAAGAGACAAAGAAAACTGCTCACTCTGCCATGTTGATGACATCACTCCCTGATCAATTTTTGAGAGATACAAACCACCAAAACTGATTCAAGAAGAAATAGATTGGAGAGCGATGTCAGCAAGATGGCAGAATAGGAGTTCTCTACCATCTTCCCACCGAAGAACATAGATTTTGACAATCACTCATGGACAAGAGTACCTTTATAGGAGCCCAGGAGTCCAGGGAAGAAGTTCTAGCACACTATTGGAGCAAAAAATCTGAGATTGAACACAATGAAGAGGGTAAGGGTATCAGGTTCACTTTATCCACATATCCCCTTACCTAAAGTAGCAAAGCTCAGTGCCAAATGAAAGCCCCTCAGCCTGTGATTTCTCCCATGGGGGAAAGTGAGAGCATAGTGAGTAAACAGTTTCCCCAGTTGTACAGGATACTGCCAAAGAAGCCACTTCTTTCTCACCCCATCCAGAATACTGAGGTGATCTGAATCTCTTTGGGGTGGGGGAAAACTGGGAGAACAGCATCCAGGCCTTGGAATTCATCAGAGAAATACAGATCTTGGGGGCCAGCCCCATGGCAGAGTGGTTAAGGTCACGTGCTCTGCTTTGGCGGCCCAGGGTTTCACCAGTTCGGATCCTAGGTGCGGACATGGCACTGCACATCAAGCCGTGCTGAGGCAGCATCCCACGTACCACAACTAGAAGGACCCACAACTAAAAAAAAATACATACAACTATGTACCAGGGGGCTTTGGGGAGAAAAAGGAAAAATAAAATCTTTAAAAAAAAAAAAAGAAAAGAAATACAGATCTTACTGATTCACAAATTCCATCAGGAAGCATGTCCATGAGCCACTGAGGATGCCTCACTTTGAGGTACCCCACAACTGGCCCACAGGCACTCCTAATAGTGCATACACCTTAACCAAACACCATGCCCCTGTGGCTGGCTCTTTATGTGCACCCCCATGAGCAGTGACTGTGAGCCTTTGTAGATGGTGTGAGTATGTGCACATTCAGAAAGCCAGCTCAACTCTGCAGAATTGGAAGAAAGCATACAAACTTGGGAATTTACCACAGCCTTACAGAAAGCAAACAGGAGACTGTCAGCACCCAGCCTGACTTTGAGGGATTAAGAAAAGACATACAATGTTAACGATTCACCCACAAGAAGGAACAAAAGTATGGAGCAGGAAAATCCACAGAAAATGTCTGAGAAAGCTTCAGAATCCCTAGCACAGCTGACAGGTGAAGCTACTTCTCTCACAAAGATAGTCAGTGAAGACTAGAGGAGGCAATTGCTGTTTCAAATGCAAAGACAGTAATGCAATATTTTGAGGAACACAAAAAAATCAAGGAAACATGACACCGCCAATGGAGCACAATAATTCTCCAGTAAGTGACCCCCCAAAACTGGAGGTCTTCTAACTTGCCTGACAGAAAATTCAAAATAATTGTCTTCAGGAGATTCAATGGGCTACAAGAAAAGACAGAAAGACAATTCAAGGAAATCAGGAAAACAATACATGAACAAATGAGAAGTTTGACAGAGGGATTAATCATAAAAAAGAATCAAACAGAAATTCTGGAGCTGGAAAATACAACGAAAAATGAACTTAAGAGCAACAATAGCAGAATGGATCTAGCAGAAGAAAGAACCTATCTGTGAAGTACAAGACAGTTCATTTGAAATTATCCATACAGAGGATAACAAGGAAAAATGAAAGAAAGAGTGAAGAAAGCCTACATGAACTATGGGATACCATCGAGAAAGACAATTTACACATTATGAGAGTTCCAAAGGAGAAGAGAAGGAGAAAGGGGCAGAAAGATTATTTAAAGAATAATGGCTGAATATTTCCCAAATCTGAGGAGATATATGGACATCAAAATACATGAAGCTCTTAAGTCCCCAAAAAGATTCACCAAAAGAGATTTTCTCCTAGAGAAATTATAATAAAACTGTCTAAAATCAAAGAGAAAGAGAAAATTTTGAAAAAAATGAAGAGAAAAAAATTATCACTTACAAGGAAAATCCCTTATGGCTATAAGTGGATTTATCAACAAAAGTATTGCAGACCAGGAGAGAGTGGGATAATATATTGAAAGTGCTAAAAGAAAAAAATTTCCAGCCAAGAATACTTTACCCACAAAGTTATCCTTCAGAACTGAAGGAGAGCTAAAGACTTTCCCAGATAAACAAAAGCTGAGGGAGTTCCTTACAACTAGACATGCTGCACAAGAAATGCTGAAAGGAGTTCTTCCAGCTGAAACAAAAGGACACCAATTAGTAACATAAAAACATATGAAAGTAAAAACACAATAGTAAAAATAAGTAGTCAAATTCAGAATATTGTAATGATGGTATATAAATCACTTACCATTAGTATAAAGGTTAAAAGATAAAAATATTAAAAATAACTGTAGCTATAATAATTTGTTAATGGATACACAATACAAAAAGATGTAAATTGCAACATCAAAAACATAACATATCATGGGAGAGCAAAATATTAGAATTTTTGTGTGTAATCAAAATTAAGTTGTTATCAGCATTAAATAGAACATTATATCTGTAAGAGATTTTATGTAAGACTCATGGTAACCAAAAAGCAAAAACCTACAACAGGTACACAAAAGATAAAGAGAAGGGACTCAAAGCATATCACTATAGAAAATCAATTCACAAAGGAAGACAGCAAGAAAGAAAAAAAGGTACAAGGGAACTACAAAATATCCAGAAAACAATTAACAAGAAGAGACAGTGTCAGTATGTCTTTAAATGTCAGTAATTACTCTAAATGTTAATGTATTAAATTCTCTAATCAAAAGGCAAAGAGAAGCTGGATGGATTAAAAAAAAAAAAAAAAAAGCAAGACCCAACTATATGCTGCCTACAAGAACCACACTTTAGCTTGAAGGACACTCATAGGCTCAAAGTGAAGAGACAGAAAAAGATATTCCATGCAAGTGGAAAACAAAAGACAGCATGGGTAGCTATACTTACATCAAACAAAATAAACATTAAACCAAAAAGAGTAAAAAAAGACAAAGAAATTCACTCTATAATGATAAAGGGGTCAACTCATCAAGAGGATATAACAATTGTAAATATATATATACCCTACATTGAAGCATCTAAATAAATGTATTAAGAAAATACTAATAGATTTGAAAGGAGAAATAGACAACAATACAACAATAGTAGGGGAATTCAAAACTCACTTTCAACAATGGATAGATCATCAAAACAGGAAATCAACAAGGAACAGTTGAACTTGAAGTATACTTTAGAGCAAATAGGGCTAACAGACATACACAGAATATTCCATCCACCAGTAGCAGAATACACATTCTTCTCAGGCACAGAAAGAACATTCTTCAGGATAGATCATATGATAGGTCACAAAACAAGTCTTAGCAAGATTGAAGTAATATTAAGTATCTTTTTCAAACACAACGGTATGAAACTAGAAATCAATAACAGAAAGATAACCAGAAAATTCACAACAACACTATCTGAAAGAGAAATTAAGAAAAAAATCTCATTTACAATTGCATCAAAAAAATATTTTGGAATAAATTTAATCAAGGAAGTGAAAGACTTGTACACCGAAACTACAAGACTGATGAAAGAAATCGAAGAAGAAACAAGTAAATGGAAAGATATCCCATGCTCATGGGTTGGAAAAATTAATATCACTCAAATGTCTATACTACCTAAAGCCATCTAAAACTTCAATGGAATCCCTATCAAAATTCCAATGGCATTTTTCAAAGAAATGGAAAAAACATATCTAAAATCTGTATGGAACCACAAAAAAACCCATATAGCCAAAGCAATCCTGAGAAAAAAGAATAAAGCTACAGTTCCTGATTGCAAGCTATATTACAAAGCTATAGTAATCACAACAGTACAGTATTGGCATAAAAATAGATACATCCGCCAATGGATGTTACAGCCAGAGTTACTTATTTCCTCCCTGTTGCTTCCATAGCACCTTATATACCTCCACTAGACCCTTTCTGACATTGACTTGTAAATATTTGTTCACAATGCTTGTCTTCCACGTTAGATTGTGGCTCTTTGAAAGCAAGGACTGTGTGTCCTTATATCTCTAGACTCTAATAAAGTATCTGGCAAAGAGTAGGCACTCAGTAAATATTTGGTAAATGAAGTTTTCATGTAAGACTAAGTTCTTAAAAAGATACTAATTGCAATTATATAAATAAATATATGGGTAGGCAAAATTAATTTGGCAGAACATAAACAGAGTTTTCTGTTAATTTGTACTTTTGTTCTATACAAACTTGTTTATCTTCATTTTAAACAATTAATATGTCAGCCAAGTCTCCGAAGAGCAGGAGGACCTATGTACTAGGGATGATAAAGATTATTCTAGCTTGAAGGGAAAAAATGATGAATATCTAACAGCCAAAGTAGAGTGTCACCTTTAGTAGCTACCTACTGAATTTCAGAGAATATTTATGTTACATCCAAATAAGACAATGACATTTTCAACATAAAAATCCAAACCACATTTGCAAGCAAATACCGGCAATATCAATCTAGAAAAGTTTTACCTCTTTCAGCTTGAAGCATCCATTAGAAAAGTCTGACTGCACTCTCACTTATTCAATATATTAGAGCAGAACCTTTTAAAATCTTCTTAATATTTGGCAAATATTTACTTTACTTTGACAGTGAGCACATGTCTTCATAAAATAAAACCATAGGTCTAAACAATTATAATGACTAAATGGGTTGTATAGAAGATTAAGAAACAGATCACGACATTTTGATCCTTGTGACCTGATAAGAACACTTTATTCATTCGATAATCACTAGGTAGCTATTATGTGTCAGGTATGTTTAATGAATGCATGAGATTTCAACAAAGGGGGAAAAGATACTACAGATATAAATCATAGCATTTAAGTAATAGGAGTTTTAAACACGCATGAAATATTTGGGGAGCTAGGTTTAGGGACTGATTCATAAGTTCCACGTGGCAGGTGAGACTAAAAAAAGTAATTTCGCACCATTTTGTGAAAGCAACTGAGAAGCTGAAGAAACTTTTGAGAGAAAATAAAGGGTCTTATTTTAAGATCTCCTTTGGATCTGTTCCAGTCTACTAACAGCTTTCTACATACACCCTAGAATCTCCTGGTTTTCTGATGAATGGATGATAAGTACACAGAAGTAAGTTCAGTTGAGTTAATGGAAGGTATAGCTAAATGTTAAGACAGATTTTTTCCTACCTTAAAACTGAACTTCTCTTTGTAAACTTCAGTAATTCCCCAATGAGAGAACATTCACCTTTTAAAGAAACAAGATTCTGCCTGCCCCCTGAAGAAGTGTAAACATGCCTAGACAATAGCCACAGCTCATAAATCCAATTGCAGGTAGAAATCCAGCTCATTCTTTTCAAAAATACAAACAATTCTAGTCAGTACAGCTTCTCTCTGGAAAAAGGGAAACAAGTTAAAAGAGTAATTCAATTCCCACTTAGCCTACTATGTTTAGTCCATTAGTCCCGAAAGGGCCTCAGAAAGCAGGTTCCATGGAAGATCTGCTAGTTATGGAAGGTTTTTTTGGCCACCAGGAATGCTCTCAGTTTCCATTCCAGAAGAAACAGGAGTGTGCAAAGGTGTAAACCTTCAACACGAGAACGTCTGTATTTCCTCCTGTAAATATTTCTATAATAATGCTAGAAGCATTGAAAATACAGCCCTTTCCTTAAGGTCTAGATCAAATGTAATCTTTCCACAAAGCTTTGCTAATTACTGATGCAGAAGTGATTTCTCCTATCTCAGAACTCCTGTAGTGCTTGGACCACATACTGCCTTAAACTGAGATTATTTTTGGACACATATTATCTCCTTTGGCATGATACTCTACACAGAATAGCCTCTCAATTATTTAAGTAATGATTAAATGAATCACAGCATCATGGAACTGTGGAGTTAAACAGATCTTTAAAGGTCAAAGACTCAACTTTCTACCACACATGAATGAATTCTCTCTACATTGGTAATCACTCAACAAATATTTATTTACTATGTACTATGTGCCAGGCACTGTACTAAGGGTGATACGTCACCTGGTCTCATAAGACTTATGAGCTTGGAGGTTGTGGTAAATAGAATAATGGATTGTGGTGGGGATGGATATTTACAATAGAGTGGTTAGAGAAAGTCTTCTCCAAGGAGGCACAATCTAAAGGATGAGAAGGAATCAGCTATATAAAGATCTAGGGGAAGAGCATTCTGGGCAGAGTGAAGAATAAGTATGAAGACATAGTAGGAGCTTGGTTTGTTTTGGCAAGGTTGGCACATAATGAGTAAGGGAGAAAATAATACAAGATGAAGTTGGAAAGGGAGCCAATGACTACTTTTTACAGGGCTTCATAGTCTTTGGTTATGAGTTTGGGTTTTGTTCCAAGTGTGCTAGAGAGTCATGGAAGGTTTTAAGCAGGAAGTAATATGATAGGATTTATATTTTAAGAAATTCATACTGGTGGCTGTGAGGAGAATGCAATGGAGGAGCAAAAGTGAGAACAAGAAGACATTTTCATCAAATTTTTATGCAGCTTGTGTTTAACTCCAGTGATTGGAAATTCACCACCTTTAGAGTAGCCTCTTCCTTTTTCCAAAACTTGATGGTTTAACTGCCATTTCAGTTTGGATGAGGTTTTCACATTCTTTCATGGTGACTTCATTTTGATGTGTGTGTTTAGGACAGTGGTTTTCAACTGGGGAGATTTTGCATCCCAGGGTACATTTGGCAATGTCTGGAGACATTTTTGGTTGCCACAATTCTGTGTTTCTGTGTGTGTGTGGTGTTGCTGATGTCTACTAGGTAGAGTCCCGGAATTCTGCTAAACACCATACAGTGCAAAGGACAGCCCCCCCACAACAAAAAACTACCCAGTCCAAAATATCAATAGTGTCTAGCTTAGACCATTGAACCATTCAGGCTGCTATAACAAAATACCACAGACCGGGTTGCTTATAAACAACAGAAATTTATTTCTCACAGTTTTGAAAGCTGGGAAGCCCAAGATCAAGGTGCCAACAGAGTCAGTGTTTGTTGAGAGCCCACTTCCTGGGTCACAGATGGTTGTCTTTTCACTGTGTCTTCATATGGAGGAAAAAGTAAAGGAGCTCTCTGGGTCTCATTTATAATGTGCTAACCCCATTTATGAGGTCTTCACCTTCATGATCTACTCAATTCCCAAATGCCCCACCTCCTAATACCATCACTTTGGGGGTTAGGAGTTCAATATATAAATTTTGAGGGGACACAAACATTCAGTCCATAGCAGTGTCACTGTTCAGAAACCCTAATTTAGAGGGGATGTGGTGTGGTGGAAAGAGAAAGAGGACATTGGGTACTCGAAGAGAGAGTCTGCCAGGGGGAAAAGATTGTAGAAAGGAGAGAATAGATGTGGAGCTAGAAAGTCACTAACATCCATGTATCCTAGAATGTCATAACTGAAAAAAATTAAGTTCATGTTGTCCAACACCCTAGAAAGAAAAACAAATGCCAAAAAGAGGGATTGATTTGCCTTAGGACATGTAATAAATTAGTAGCCAGAATAAGACCAGAATCTTTATCTCACTGATTCCCAGATTCCTTCTCTTCATACTGACTTCCTTCCTATTAAGCTACCTATGCCTTGCTGTGAGACCCTGTCTGGAGGTAGGAAATAGGCCAAATGAACTCTAAAACATCTTGTGGATTTTTAGATTCACGGATGGGGTATAGTGGGAAAGAAACTGCCCAAACTTGAAGGAGAGTCACCCTGGTGTTGCTGGAAGCACTGGCCCAGTCCTGAATACTGTTAAAATACTGTATCTTAATACTAACACGGTAGCTTAAACCACATAATGGAATACAAGCTTGGGTTTTAACATACTGAAGGCTACTTTAAGGGTTATAGTTTTGTGCTGAAAACCTGGCCTCTTGATACATATGGAGACTGTCACATTACTCAAGAATCCCCTAAAATATGCCAGTGACATTTTACCTGTCTGAGAGGCCCCTAATCAGCAATACTTAAGCCTGATTGAAGCACTCTGTGAATCAGCAATGATCTTACATGTAGATGAAGCAAATGAGTACCTTCATGGTTTAAGTTAAGGAATTGAATAGGTCTTCTTACTCAAAACTATTTCCATTATTATGCCTATAATTCTACCATCAAAAACTTGGTCATTTGAGTTAAGCATTGCCTTCTTCCTGTGGCTTTTATTCCAAGATACAATTCCCCTCCGGTGTAAGCATAAAGGAGAATTGCAATTTATTATATCTCAGGCACAGTATAAGGCAGATGAGTAGCAACCTGTCCAAAGTCATATAACTACTAAGAGACAGACCATAATTTGAACACAGATCTATCTGAGTGATAAAGTAGATTTATATGGTAAATCATCATTGAATTTATTTTAAATTGTATTTAATGGAAAATGTAATAATGAGAAGAAAGAATGAAAAAGAAAAATTTTCACTGATGACAAGTCCACATAACTGGGACAACAAGTCCTGTGACTTATTGATGTCTAGGTCTTACCCTTGCAATGCAGATCCCCAAGTCAATTTATTCCACAATATTTCCCAAAACTCTAAGTACAATACATCAACCATGACTCAAATCCTTCCGCAGGATAAATAGAAACCATACTGTTCCCAAAACTGAACAAATCTCTCACAAGGGTTGGCATGATACATTATTGAATCTGGAAGTGACATTAGCGTTTTCTTGCTTGATCTTTTACATAGCATCTTGGAAACAGCACTGAAGTATGGATCAAGAAATTTGGGTTCAAGTGCCAACTCTGCTACTAGCTCACTTTGCAACATTTGCAAGTCATTAGCATAGAGTGAGTCAATTTCCTTTTTGGGCCTCAGTTTTTCCATCTGGTAATAATAAGGAAGTTATTCTGCTAGTGCTGATTCTTTAAGTTCTGGGAAATCCCCCTTTACTTGGTTTCACTCCTCCTTTCAAGACTCCAGGAGTATTTCTGAGTTCACACTTTATATCCAACTACACTTGAAAAAGTGACTGCTTTAGGCCCATGGCCTTGCTCATATGAATGATAGCTTATCACAGATTTCTCTTTCGCCTCAGCATTTATCCTACTATTATCAAGCTTATTCCCAGGTAATTACTTAAGTCATGTATTTAAATAGTCTTCTACCACTCCAGGAATGGGCAGTGGGTTAATATAGCTTTGGAGCATTGACTGAAAAGGATTTCACAACAAGCCTTCCAGACTTTTGACCACAACACAATCTAAACGTCAATTTCCCATTTGCCACGATGATAAACATTTTAGAAAGAACATATGAGACAGAACTTTGAAAAGGATATGTTTGCCTAAAATAATAACAGAAAAGGAGCAATTGTCAACTCAGTCATGCATCAGCAAATGTGCATTGAGCATCTATTCTGTGCAAGGTACTGTGAAAAGCATCTACTCTGTACAATCCACTAATTGCTTTGTTATCCTTGAGTATATTGAATTAGTTGACACAGATCCAAGACCCCTTTTTCCAAGTCCTCAGCAAGGCTCTGACTTGGAAGGTAGGAGAAAAGAACATGGTCTGGATAGTAGAAAGCTACCCATCAAAAGCATAATTTGGATGACATGAAAGAAAGCCTCTTATGAAAAAATATTTCCCTTAACTGTGCTTGAAATCCCACCCTTAAAGCATCACTATTTCTAGGCTTTTCTTTTTAAGGGCAAATTTCCTAGGAGGACAAAATTTTAAGCCTTAACATCTTAATAAGAATATCCCACTCATAACTCAGAAATAAACACTTGCATGGTGTGAGAAGTGAGAGTGAGGATAGAAGTGAGTGTGCTTTGGCCTTCACTTTAGTAAGGCAGCTTTAGCAGCATTTAAGCACAGAGATTCTGCAGCTAGACTACCTGGATTTGAATCTACCACTTACTAACTTAATCACATTGAGAAGTTATTTCCCTCTCTGTGCCTATAAAACTCTGCTAGTAACAATCCTAGAGTTGTCATGAAGATTAACTGGATTACTATATATATAAAATGCTTAGAATAGTGCCTTGCCCATAGTAAATGCCCAATAAATATTAGCAGTTTTTATTTAGCTTATTACTGGATATATATTCTCAGTTATAAAAAGCTGTAGCTGGCCAGAATCCTTTGGGGTTCTGGAGAAAGGTAGAAGTACAAATACGTGGAATTAAGTCAACACTCCTAGCCTGGCTAGGAGAAATGAATCCTGGGAAAGAGAATGGAAAGGGAGGCCACTGACACATTTCAGATCAGTAGTCCAAATTCAGCCACTTTCTGGCTACCCTGTCAGATCATCTGAAGCAAGTTTCTTAACTTCTTGGGCCTCAGATTCCCCATTTATAAAATAAGGGATTTTAAGAAGCTCAGCTCTAAGGTTCATTCCTGAAAGCTTTTCTATTCTGGAACTCTAATGAGAAAGAAGCCAAGATGACCCATACAGACTGAGAGAGGGTCATTTCCTTGTTTGTAAAAGTATCGATGCCTACTTTTAAGCACACCTAAACCACTCAGCATTCTCAACCTTCCTGCTTCTTTATCCATTTCCCACTCCCATCTTGGCCCTCATAAGGGGAACCCCTGGCTCCAGCAAGCTTGTAATGGATCTTTCTCTCCTACTATTTATGGGTGGACATTTCTCCAAGTGAACAGCCAATCTTAGGAATCAACATACAAGGCAGGGAGGTATTTCTGGGCAGCATTCTTTCCCTCACTTCTCTACCAAAGATCAACGTGTCTCTGCCTCCACTTCCCCACATACAGCTTTACTAACTCAACTACTTTTTCAGCCTACGCACAAATTAAAAAGCCATGCTCATTTCAACCCCTCTTCCCTCTGCCAACTTCAGTATATAATAAATTAGAACAGAGATAAGCAAACGTTTTCTGTAAAGGGCCAGAGAGCAAATACTTTAGAATTTGTGAGCCATACAGTCTCTGCTGCAACTATTCAATTCTGCTATTCTAGCACAAACATAGTCGTGGACAATAGATAAACAAATAAGCTTCATGGTATTCCAATAAAATGTTATTTATGGACACTGAAATTTGAATTTTACATAGTATTCACATATCACAAGATGTTACTCTTCTTTTGATTTTTTCAATTATTAAATATATAAAAAATCATACCACTTGTTTTCAGTCCAGCAAGTAAGGAGCTTAGAAGTGGCCACTTCATCCTAACAATAAGTAAAAAGCTGAAAAAACTTAAAAATCAACAACTCTTCCTAGATCAATAAGAGACGAAAGGTCACTGGGCAAACTACTGCCCCCAAAATTGGAGAGAATATATATATACAGCATGTAAAGAGAATCACAACTTTCCAGAGTAGAAACCCATGAGCAGAAGCCAGTGCCAGGGTAAGGAAACTTGAACTGTAACTAATAAATTGCTGGAAGCTCAGCAGGGACAAACCTAAGAGCTAAAAACTTCAGGGTGAACCAGTCATAAAGGATCGTAAGCAGGAGAGAAACAGCCGAGGGCAGGACCACATGGCTCCGGGAACTGGAAGAAGGCACGAGCAACCAATGGCAAAGCAGTCATACTTTTTATTAACTCTGGCCAACAGACAGTGTGTGTGGCAGGGGGGCGGGGGTGGGGCGCACCCACACAGCTCCCCTTGTGGCCGCTTTTATATGACTACTAGACAAAAGTGGCAGTCAGCCAACAAACTATGTATACATTATGCAGGTTACATAAGATGTTTACATAGACAGGTTACATAAGATGTTTACATACATGGTTGGCACATGCACTGCCTGAAGTGGACATGCTGAGTCACATCTTCCCAGAAGTTGCTCCGGTCTGATTGTCCACAGTATCTCCATCTCCCTTCACTCCTCCCCCATCAGACCCCAGCAGTCGGGGCAGCCTGTGGGAGGTATGGGCACAACAGCAATACAGAGAACAGCACACAACCACCAAGAGACAGGGCTATACCTCCCAATGTGGTGAGAGTCCACCACCACGAGGAGGACAATTTAGACCACCACTCCTGCAGGGGATCTCCTGTCATTGTCTGGATCTGCGAGATCTCCTGCTTGGCTTGGCACAAGGCTTGTGATATATTCCTTGCATTATCTGGTATAAATATGCAGCATTGCACCTCAATAATTCCAGCAGGTCAATCCACATCTGCCTGCGTGGGAGTCACTCACTTGGGCCCCTTCTCTGCCGAGCCTGCTCTCAGCTTGGGCACCACCCACTGTGCAACACGCATGGTTTTCTCCTTCCGTGGGCTTTCTATGTCCCCCAAAGTGGCCATTGCAGTGGTCACTTCATGTATCCGGCACCCCACAGGGTGCCAAAGTGGCCACAAAGGACCCAAAAGCATTATACAGGGCCGAGTTAGGAACCAAGTCTTTCATCCCGGACGTAAAGCGCTCGTCATCGGGACCCCGGAGTATGAAGGTTAAAAATGGCCTGCCGCATTCCTAACTCGCAGATAACTTGCACCAGTTCTGCATAAGTCTGCCATGGGCTTACAGTCTCTGGGAGCTCCCCAGCATTATTCCACACAGTCCGGGGGACAGCTGTCACCCACTCCATCATGGAGTGATTCCACTGCCCTCGACCCAGCCGGTGGCTATTCTGCAGCCGCTGCCGAAGGGAGGGGTGCAGTGTGATGGAGGCCAGCTTCTCCATGTTGTCAAGGGCACAAATTATACCGTCCGCCCCCTCATCCCACAGCTGCAGCAGCCAGGCCAGTAGAGACTCACCTGGCCGCTGCCTGCATTGTTTACACAAGTCCCGCAGTTCCACTGGCGTGTAAGGGGTGTATGCCGTCAGTGCTGTCAAGATCAGGGCTCCTTGGGCGACACCTCCTGGGCCCAAGGGCTGCTCATGCTTTACCTTTTGCTGGATTACTGGCCAAGCATGGAGAGGGTGTGTCTCCTCCACGTCCTCATCATCGGTGTCCTCCGCCAACTCGCTGCCAGGTGTCATTTTCAGCTCCTGTTCCAACTGCCGCACCCCACACTTCCAGGGCATCCTCCTTGTCTTGAAGTTCCCAGATGCGGGTTGCATCCCGCAGGGCAGAATCCATGTTGCGGCTTACCGGTATCAAAAGTAGCCAGCCTGGTGCCCTATGGTGGCCATCGGTTAAGTTCTCACGTTCCACTCTGGTGGCCCGGGTCTGCCGGTTCAGATCCCAGTGCGGACATGGCACCGCTTGGCACTCCGTGCTGCGGTAGGTATCCCACATATGAAGTAGAGGAAGATGGGCATGGATGTTAGCTCAGGGCTAGTCTTCCTCAGCAAAAAAAAGAGGAGAGTTGGCAGCAGTTAGCTCAGGGCTAATCTTCCTCAAAAAAAAAAAAAAAAGAAAAACAGCCAGCCTGCCCGCCCCACAGTGGACCGTGCCTTCTCAGACACCTGTTCCCCTATGCTATGCAAAGGCATCTCAATGTTGACCAGGGTACCATCCACGGACTCCCACCCTTCCGCAGAGGACCAATTCAGCAGGACCTCCGCCACCCGCAACCACATATTAGTGGATGGCAACATGTCCATCCCCTCAGCCTCAGGTGCCGTAGGTCCACTCACCTCGGAATCTGGCCAACTATGCAAAGTGTAAGCAGGAGAGAAACAGCCGAAGGCAAGACCACGGGGCTCTGGGAACTGGAAGAAGGCATGAGCAACCGATGGCAAAGCAGTCATACTCTTTATTAACTCTGGCCGAGACACTGGGGGAGGGGGCTCCCACACAGCTCCCCTTGTGGCTCCTTTATATGACTACTAGACAAGAGTGGAAGTCAGCCAACAAACTATGTTTACATTATGCAGGTTACATAAGATGTTTACATACATGGTTGGCACATGCATTGCCTGCAGTGGACATGCTGAGTCACATCTGCCCAGAAGCTGCTCTGGTCTGATTGTCCACAGTACCTCCATCTCCCATCAAGGTGGTTCCACACTTTTGTGAGTTTTACCACCAGGAGTTCTACCAGGTCCTCAAAGTGAGTGTCAGAGAAAAATCTCCTTGTTCTTCTAGCAGGGGGAGGAGAAAAGAAACCATTTTGAAATATGCAAGAGCATTCTGTTATTCTTAACACCTGCCCCCAGGAAAAATGATTTTATCAGAGCCTAACCTGCTGTCATTTTATCAGAGCCTAACTGGCCTGGGGGAAAGAAATACCCAACTATAGCCCACTCTAGCTCTCCTGTTCCACCTATTAAGGGGAGTTGATAAAGACTGAAGAAGTTCACAGTCCAGTGGCACAGCATCTTTAAGACTGAGACCTAATCATAGGACCATAGAATGCTCACCCTCCCCCCACACCTTACCACCACATCACTAAAGGCCTATTTACCACACTTTCTTTTACTCAGTACATTGTGTTCACTTGTCAACAAAAAATGCAAGACATACTAAAAGGCAAAAAAAACATGGTTTGAAGAGACTGAACAAGCATCAGAACTAGATTCAGATATGGTAGAGATGTTGGAATTAACACACTAGGAATTTTTTTTAAAAAACTATGATTAATAAACTAAGGTGTTTAACGGAAAAGTAGACAACATGCGAGAACAGATGGATAATGTAAGCAAAGGGATGAAAATTCTAAGAGACAGTCAAAAAGAAATGCTAGAGATCAAAAACACCAACAGAAATAAGAATGCCTTTAAGTAGCTAATTAGTAGACTAGACACATCTGAGGAAAGAATCTCTGAGCTTAAGGACATGAGAATAGAAACTTCCAAAACTGAAAAACAAAGAGAAAAAAGATATAAAAAAAGCAGAACAGAATATCCAAGAACTGTGGACAATTACAAAAGGTGCAACATATGCATAATAAAAATATCAGAAGGAGAAGAAAGGAAGTAATAGAAGAAATATTTGAGGTAATAATGACCGAGAATTTCCCAAAATTAATGTCAGACACAAAACCAGAGATCCAGAAAGCTCAGAGAACACCAAGCAGGATAAATAAATAAATAAATAAACACCTTATGCCTAAGCATATCATATTCAAACTGCAAAAAAATCAAAGATGAAGAAAAAATCTTGCAAAAAGCCAGAGGAAAAAACACCTTACCAGTACATACTGTTTTTATTACTATGGCCTTGCAGTATAGTTTGAAATCAGGAAGTATAATACTTCTAGCTTTGTTCTTTTTTGTCAGGATGACTTTGGTTATTCGAGGTCTTTTGTGGTTCCACACAAATTTTAGAACTAAATAGACATTTTTCCAAACAGGACATCAAAATGGCCAACAGGCACATGAAAAGATGCTCAAAATCATTAATCATCAGAGAAATCCAAATCAAAACCACAATGAGAAATCATCTCACATCTGTTAGAATGGCTATCATCAAGAAGATAAGAGACAATAGGTGCTGGCAAGGATGTGGTGAAAAGGGAAGCCTTATACTGTTGGTGGGAATGTAGATTGGTCCAATCACTATTGAAAATAATATGGAGATTTCTCAAAAAGTTGAAAATAAATTTGCCATATGATCCAGCAATCCCACTTCTGGTTATATATTCAAAGGAAACGAAAACTGGATTTCAAAGAGAAATATGCACTCCCATGTTTCTTGCAGCATTATTCAAGATAGCAAGATATGAAAACAACCTAAATGCTCATCAGCAGATAAATAGATGAAAAAGATGTAGTATATAGGGGCCAGCCCAGTGCCGTAGTGGTTAAGTTCGCATGCTCCACTTTGGTGGCCCAGAGTTTATGGGTTCAGATCCCAGGTGTGGACCTGAACACTGTTCATCAAGCCATGCTGTGGTAGAATTCCACGTACGAAATAGAGGAAGATTGGCACAGATGTTAGCTCAGGGCCACTGTTCCTCGAGCAAAAAGAGGAAAATTGGTAACAGATGTTGTTAGCTCAGGGTCAGTCTTCCTCACCAAAAAAACAAAGAGATGTGGTATATGAACACAGTGGAATATTATTCAGCCATGATAAAAGAGGATATCTTGCCATTTGTGATAACATGGATGAAACTTTAGCACGTTATGCTAGGTGAGATAAATCAGACAGAGAAAAAGAAGTACTGTAAGATGTAACTTATATGTGGAATCTGAAAAAGTCAAACTCATAACAGAGTAAAATGGTGGTTACCAAGGGACAGGGAGTGGGGGGATAAGATTAATGCTGTTTAAGAGTACAAACTTGTGATGAGTAATAAATAAGCATAGAGATGTAATGTACAGTATAATGAATATAGACAATATTGTACTATAATTATGCAATGCAATATCACTGACAATTGTATTACAGTATATAAATGTATCAAAGTAACATGTTGTACACCTTAAGTTTACACAATGTTATATGTCAAATTTAATCAAGAAAAAAGAAAAACACCTTACCAATAGAGGAGTAAGGATAAGAATCATATCCGAGCTATCTTTAGAAACCATGCAAGCAAGAAAAAAGTGGAGTGAAATATTTAAAGTATTGAGAGAAAAAACTACCAACCTAGAATTCTGTACCCTGTGCAATTATCTTTCAAAAGCAAAGAAGAAATAAAGACTGGGTCAAACAAAAATCAAAGGAAATTGTTGCAGTAGATCTACCTTGCAAGAAATGTTTAAAGTTCTTCAGTGAGAAGGAAAATGATGTAAATAAGACACTCGGATCCACACACAAAAAAAGGAAGAGCATCAGAAAAGGAATAGAGAAGGTAAGATAAATTTTTATTTTTCCTATTCTTTTTTAACAGCTTTACTGAGGTATAATTGCTATACAAAACACTGCACATATTTAATGTACACAATTTGATGAGTTTGGACATATGCACTCACCCGTGAAGCCATCACTAAAAACAATGTAATAAATACATCCTTCACTTCTAAGAGTTTCCTCATTCTCCTGGTTTTTGTTTTATTTTTTTGTGGTAAGAATACATAACACAAGATCTACCCTCTTAACAAATTTTTAAGTGTACAATAGGAAATTGTTAACTATAGACACGATGTTGTACAACCTACGTCTAGAACTTATTCATCTTGCATAACTGAAAGTTTATACCCATTGAATAGCACCTCCCCATGTCCCTTTCCCTCAGGCCTCAGAAACCACCATTCTACTCTGCTTCTCTGACTCTGACTATTTTAGATATGTCAGATAAGTGGAATCATGTGGTATTTGTCCTTCTGTGACTTATTTAAATCACTTAGCATAATGTCCTCCAGGTTCACCCATATTTTCACATATATTCCTTTTTTAGGGATGAATAATATTCCGTTGGATATATGTGCCATATTTTCTTTACCTGTTCTGTTGATGGACATTTAAGTTGTTTCTACATGTTGTCTATTGTGAATAATGTTTCAATGAACATGGTAGTGCAGATAACTCTTTGAGGTCCTAACTTCAATTTTTTTAGACAAATACCCAAAAGTGAGATTGCTTGATCATACAATAATTCTATTTTTAATTCTTTGAGAAACTTCCATAATGTTTGCCATAGTGGTTACAACATTTTACATTCTTACCAATAGTGTACAAGTGTTCTAATTTCTTCATATCTTCATGAATACTTGTTTTATTTTGATTTTTTGATAATAGCTATTCTAACAGGTGTGAACTAATACCTCATTGTGATTTTGATTTGCATTTCTCTGATGTTTACCAATATTTAGCAGCTTTTTATAACTTTTAGCCATTTGCCTGTCCTTATTGGAGAAATGTCTATTCAATTCTTTGCCCATTTTTAAATCAGGCTACTTGTTTTTTGGCTATTCAGTTGTAGGCTTTCTTATATATTTTGGATATTAACTCCTTATCAGATATATGGTTTGCAAATATTTTTTCCCATTTCATAGATTGTCTTTTCATTCTGTTGACTGATTCCTTTGCTTTTCAGAAGGTTTTTAGTATGATGTACTCCCACTTGTCCATTTTTACTTTTGATGTGATGTGTTTGGTGTCATATCCAAGAACTCATTGCCAAGACCAACGTCAAGAAGTTTTTCAACTATGTTTACTTCTAAATTTTACAGTTTCAGATCTTACATTTGTCTTTAAACCATGCTGAGGTAATTTTTGGGCATGGTATAAGATAAACATTCAATTTCACTTTTTGCATGTGGATATCCAGTTTTTCCAATACCTTTTGTCAAAGAGACCATCATTTCCTCATTGTGCATTCTTGGCACCCTTGTTGAAAATCATTTGACCATATATGTTTGAATTTGTTTCTGGGCTCTTTATTCTACTTAATATCTGTCTATATGTTTGTTTTTATGTCAGTATCATAATTTTTAATTACTACAGCTTTGTAACATAGTTTGATATCAAGATGTGTGACGCCTCCAGATTTGTTCTTCTTTCTCATAGTTGCTTTGGCTATTCAGGATCTTTTGTGGTTCTATGTGAATTTTAGCATTCTTTTTGCTATTTCTGTAAAAATTGCCCTTGGAATTTTGACAGGGATAGGTTTGAATCTGTAGATCACTTTGAGTAGTATGTACATTTTAACAATATTAATTCTTCCAATACATAAACATGGTATGTCTTGTCTTTACATTTACTTGTGTCTTCAAAATTCTTAACCAATATTTTGTAGTTTTACGTGTACAAGTCTTTTACCTCTTAGGTTAAGTTTATTCCTAATTATTTTGTTTATCCTGATGCTATTGTAAATGGAATTGTTTTCTTAATTTCCTTTTCAGACAGTTTGTTGCTAGTGTATAGATATGCAACTGATTAAAAAATTATTTTGGTAAAATATACTTAACATAAAATTTACCATCTTAACCATTTTAAGTGCACAATTCAGTGGTATTAAATATATCATTTACACTGATGTGCAACCATCACCAACATCCATCCCCATAACTCTTTTTGTCTTGTAAAACTGGAACTCTATAGCCATTAAACAATAACTCCCAATTTCCCCTTCCCCAAGCCCCTGGCAACCACCATAATACATTCTGTCTTTATGATTTTGACTACTGTAAGTACCTCATATACATGAAATCATACGGTATTTGTCTTTTTGTAACTGACCTATTTTACTTAACATAATTAAAGTCCTCAAGGTTCACCCATGTTGTAGCATATTCCAGAATTTCCTTCATTTTAAGGTTGAACAATATTCCTCTGTGTGTATATAGCACATTTTGCTTATCCATTTATTCTTCAATGGACATGTGGGTTGCTTCCATGTTTTAGCTACTTTGAACAATGCTGTTATGAATATTAATGTAAAAATATCTCTCCAAGACCTTTCAATTCTTTTGGAATAACATACATGGTATTCCTGATATTTCTGGATCTTAGGGTAATTCTATTTTTAATTTTTTTAAGGAACTGTCATACTGTTTTTCACAGTAGTTGTACCATTTACATTCTGACCAACAGTGCACAAGGGTTCCAATTTCTCCACATCCATACTAACACTTGTAGTTTTCTGGGTTTTTTGAGAGTAGCCATCCAAATGAGTGTGAGGTGACATCTCATTGTAGTTTTGATTTTCGTTTACCTAACAATTAGCAATGTTGAACATCTTTTCTGTGCTTATTGGTCATTCACCTATCTTCTATAAAGAAATGTCAATTCAAGGTTTTTCCCCATTTTTGAATTGGATTGTTTGCTTTTCCTTGTTGAGTTTTAGGAGTTCTCTATATATTCTGGATATTAGTCCCTTACCAGATATATGATTTGCAAATATTTTCTCCCATTCTATGTGTTATCTTTTTACTCTGTTGATGGTAACTTTTGATGCATTATTTTTAAAATTTATTTACTTATTGTGGTCATAATAGTTTGTAACATTGTGAAACTTCAGTTGTACATTATTATTTGTCAGACACCATATAAGTGTGCCCCTTCACCTCTTGTGCCTATCCCCAACACTTCTTCCCCCTGGTAACCACTAAGCTGCTCTCTTTGCTCATAAATTTGTTTATGTTCCACAAATAAGTGAAATCATACGGTGTTCGCCTTTCTCAGTCTGGCTTATTTCACTTAACATAATACCGCCAAGGTCCACCCATGTGGTTGCAAATGGCTTGACTTTGTCTTTTTTCATGGTTGAGTAGTATTCCATTGTATATGTATACTACATCTTCTTCATCCAATCATCGGTTGATGGGCACTTGGGTTGCTTCCATATCTTGGCTATTGTGAAAAATACTGCAATGAAAATAGGGGTGCAAAAGCCTCTTTGTATTGTCGATTTCAAGTTCTTTGGATAAATACCCAGTAGTGGGATGGCTGGATCATATGGTATTTCTATTTTTAATTTTTTGAGAAATCTCCATACTGTTTTCCATAGTGACTGCACCAGTTTGCATTCCCACAAGCAGTGTATGAGGGTCCCCTTTTCTCCACAACCTCTCCAACACTTGTTATTTTTCATCCGGGTGATTATAGCCCTTCTAACAGATGTAAAGTGAGATCTAAGTGTAGTTTTGATGATTAGTGATGTTGAGCATCTTTTCATGGGCCTATTGCCCATCCGTATATCATCTTTGGAAAAATGTCCGTTCATATCCTCTGTCCGTTTTTTGATTGGGTTGTTTGTTTTTTTGCAGTTCAATTGTATGAGTTCTTTATATATTATGGAGATTAACCCTTGTCTGATATATGATTTTCAAATATTTTCTCCCAGTTAGTGGGTTGTTTTTTCATTTTGATCCTGGTTTCCTTTGCCTTCCAGAAGCTCTTTAGTCTGACGAAGTCCTACTTCTTTATTTTTTCTTTTGTTTCCCTTGTCCAAGTAGACATGGCATTCGAAAAGATCCTTTCAAGGCTGATGTCAACGAGTGTACTGCCTATATTTTTTTCCAGAAGGTTTATGGTTTCAGGACTTACCTTCAAGTCTTAGGTCCATTTTGAGTCTATTTTTGTGTATGGAGAAAGATAATGGTCTACTATCATTCTTTTGCCTGTGGCTGTCCAGTTTTCCAACACCATTTATTGAAGAGACTTTCCTTTATCACATTGTATGTTCTTAAATCCTTTGTTGAAGATTAGCTGTCTGTAGATGTGTGGTTTTATTTCTGGGCTTTCAATTCTGTTCCATTGATCTGTGTACCTGTTTTTGTACCAGTACCATGCTGTTTTGATTACTGTAGCTTTGTAGTATATTTTGAAGTCTGGGATTACAATGCCACCAGCTTTGTTCTTTTTTCTCAGGATTGCTTTGGTTATTCGGGGCCTTTTGTTGCCCCATATGAATTTTAGGATTCTTTGTTCCATTTCTGTGAAGAATGCTGTTGGGATTCTGATTGGGATTGCATTAAATCTGTAGATTGCTTTGGGTTATATGGACATTTTAACTATGATTATTCTTCCAATCCACGTACATGGAATATCTTTCCATTTCTTTATGTCATTATCGATTACTTTCAGTAATGTCTTATAGTTTTCCTTGTATAGGTCTTTCACTTCCTTGGTTAGATTTATTCCTAGATATTTTATTCTTTTTGTTGTGATTGTAAATGGGATTGTATTCTTGAGTTCTCGTTCTGTTAGTTCATTATTGGAGTATATAAATGCCACTGATTTTTGTAAGTTGACTTTGTATCCTGAAACTTTGCTATAGTTGTTGATTATTTCTAATAATTTTATGATGGAATCTTTAGAGTTATCTATATATAAAATCATGTCATCTGCAAACAGGGAGCGTTTCACTTCTTCATTGCCTATTTGGATTCATTTCTTTTTCTTGCCTAATTGCTCTAGCCAAAACCTCTAGTACTATGTTGCGTAAGAGTGGTGGGAGTGGCCACACTTGTCTTGTTCCTGTTCTCAGAGGGATGGCTTTCAGTTTTTCCCAATTGAGTATGATGCTTGCTGTGGGTTTATCATATATGGCCTTTATTATGTCGAGGTACTTTCCTTCTATACCCATTTTATTGAGAGTTTTTATCCTGAATGGATGTTGGATCTTGTCAAATGCTTTCTCTGCATCTATTGAGATGATCATGTGGTCTTTGTTCCTCATTTGGTTAATGTGGTGTATCACATTGATTGATTTGCAGGTGTTGAACCATCTCTGTGTCCCTAGTATGAATCCCACTTGATCACGGTGTATGTTCTTTTGAATGTATTACTATATTCGATTTGCCAATATTTTGCTGAGGATTTTTGCAGCTATGTTCATCGGCAATATTGGCCTATAATTTTCCTTCTTTGTATTATCCTTGTCTGGCTTTGGAATCAGGGTGGCATTGGCCTCATAGAATGTATTAGGAAGTGCTCCATATTGGTCAATTTTTTGGAATAGTTTGAGAAGGAGAGATATTGAATCTTCTTTGAACGATGGGTAAAATACTCCAGAGAAGCCATGTGGTCCTGGACTTTTACTTTTGGGGAAGTTTTTGATTACTGTTTTAATCTCTTTACTTGTGATTGGTCTATTCAGATTCTCTAGTTTTTCTTCATTCAGTTTTGGAAAGTTGTATGTTTCTAAGAATTTATCCATTGCTTCAAGATTGTCCAGTTTCTTGGCATATAGTTTTTCATAATATTCTGTTATAATCTTTTGTATTTCTGTGGTATCTGTTGCAATTTCTCCTCTTTCATTTGTACTTTTATTTATTTGAGCCTTCTCTTTCGTTTTTTTAGTGAGTCTGGCTAAGGGTTCATTAATTTTGCTTACCTTCTCAAAGAACCAGCTTCTTGTTTCATTGATCCTTTCTATAGTCTTTTTTGTTTCAATTTCATTTATTTCTGCTCTAATTTTTATTATTTCCCTCCTTCTGTTGAGTTTGAGTTTTGTTTGTTCTTTTTTTCTAACTCTGTTAGGTGTAATTTAAGATTGCTTATTTGAGCTTTTACTTGTTTGTTAATGTGGACCTGCATTGCTATAAATTTCCCTCTTAGGACCACTTTTGCTGCATCCCATATGAGTTGGTATGGTGTGTTCTCATTCTCATTTGTCTCCAGACATTTTTTGATTTCTCCTTTTATTTCTTTGATGATCCATTGGTTGTTCAGTAGCATGTTGTTTAATCTCCACATCTTTGCCCCTTTCCTACCTTTTTTCTTGTTATTTATTTCTAGTTTCATAGCATTATGGTCAGAAAAGATACTAGATATGATTTCAATCTTTTTAAATTTATTGAGATTTGTCTTGTTTCCTAATATACAGCCTGTCCTTGAGAATGTTCCATGTGCACTTGAGAAGGATATGTATTCTACCCTTTTTGGATGGAAAGTTCTGTATGTATCTATTAAGTTCATATGGTCTAGTTTTTCATTTAATTCCATTATTTCCTTGTTGACTTTTTGTTTGGATGATCTATCCATTGATGTAAGTGGGGTATTGAGGTCCCCTACTATTATTGTATTGTCATTGATATCTCCTTTTGGGTTTGTTAATATTTGCTTTATGTACTTTGGTGCTCCTGTGTTGGGTGTGGACATGTTTAAAAGTGTTATGTCTTCTTGGTTTAGTGTCCCTTTTATCATTGTATACTGCACCTCTTTGTCTCTCTTGACTTGTTTGGTCTTGAAGTCTACTTTATCTGATTAAGTATGGCAACACCTGCCTTCTTTTGTTTGCCATTAGCTTGGAGTATCATCTTCCATTCCTTCACTAAGCATGTGTTTGTCTTTGGAGCTGGGATGTGTTTCCTAGAGGGAACATATTCTTGCATCTCATTCTTTAATCCATCCTGCCACTCTGTGTCTTTTGATTGGAGAATTCAGTCCATTTACATTTAGAGTGATTATTGATATATGAGGGCTTAATACCTTCATCTTATTCCTCATTTTCTGGTTCTTCTGCCTTCCCTTTGTTTTTCATCCCATGTGTTTCAAACTACCAATTTGATTAGGTAGTTTTTTATGGTGGTTGTCTTCATTTTCTCCTTGTTCATCATATATGTCTCTGTGGTTATCATTAGGTTTGTATAAAAAATCTTGTAGATGAGATAGTCCTCTTTCTGATAGACTCTTATTTCTGTAGACTATGCTGATTCCATAACTTTTCTATTCCCCTTCTAAGTTATTTATGTCATATCTTATTCCATCTTGTGTTGTGATTTTGTGGTTAAAATGATGAGATTATTTGTATTTTGTTGTTTTCCTTCTCTTTATCCTTAATGTTAAGTTGAGTGTTGACTCACCTGATCTGATAGAGAACTGTCATTTTCTGATTATTGCCTTCTTATTCATCTCTGTGCTCAGGGCTTTGTAGCCATTTTCCTAATTTTTTTTCAGGTACGAGGGCTTTCTTGAGGATTTCTTGTACGGGGGTGTCTTGTGTTGATGAACTCCCTTAGCTGTTGTTTATCTTGGAAAGTTTTTATTTTTCTGTCATATATGAAGGATATTTTTGCTGGATAGAGTATTTTGTCTTTCACAATTTTGAATATATCATTCCACTCTCTCCTAGCTTGTAAGGTTTCTGCTGAGAAATCTGCTGAAAGCCTGATAGGGGTTCCTTTGTAAGCTATTTTCTTCTGCCTTGCTTCTCTTAGTATTTTTTCTCTTTCATTGACTTTTGTCAGCTTTACTACTATATGCCTTGCAATAGGTCTTTTTACATTGTTGAAATTAGGAGATCTGCTGGCTTCATTGACTTGTATTTCCAGCTCTTTCCCCAGGTTTTGGAAGTTCTCAGCTATTATTTCTTTGAACAAGCTTTCTGCTCCATTCTCCTCCTCTTCCCCCTCTGGAATACCTGGAATCCTTATGCTGCATTTCCTAATTGAGTCAGATATTCTCTGAGAGTTTCTTCATTTCTTTTTAGTCTTAATTCTCTTTTCCCCTCCACCTGAAGCATTTCTATATTACTATCTTCTAAATTGCTAATTTAATCTTCTATATTGTCAGCTCTGTTGTTTAGGGAATCCAGATTTTTCTTAATCTCATCCATTGTGCTTTTCCCCTCCAACAATTCTGATTGGTTCTTCTTTATAATTTCAATCTCCTTTCTGAATAAGCTCCTGAATTCGTTGATTTGTCTTTCTGTGTTTTCTTGTAACTCATTATTTTATGATAGCTATTTTGAATTCTTTGTTATTTATTTTATGAATTTCTATGTCTTCAGTGTTGGTTTCTGGGTACTTGTCATTTTCCTTCTGGTCTGAAGATTTAATATACTTTTTCATGCTGCATGATGGTGTGGATTTTTGCCTCTGCATAGTTATTATCTGGTCACAGCTTCCACCTGCAGCCACTGGGTGGGAATCAGGCACTGTGTACTCTGGGCCCAGTATGACCTGGGGTTCCCCAGCTCCAGCCACTGACTTCTTTTCTCTCTGTGTGACGCTCTGACTGATGGCCTATCTGGGATGCCAGGCAGGGGGAGGGGTGCTTTCTTTCACTTGGACTTTCCCCACCCTCTGTTTTTCTCTCTGTGTGGAGCTCTGGACAACCACAGGGCTGAAGTGCTAGGCAGGGGAAGGGGCACCTTCTTACACCTGTGCACCTTTCCCAGCCCCCACCTCTCTCTCTCTGTGGCACTCTGGATGATCTCAGAGACCTGTGCATCTTTCCAGGTCCCTGCCTCTCTCTCCCCACTGCACTCAGGGTGATCCCCGAGACCTGCACACCTTTCCCAGTTGCTGCCTCTGTCTCCTCACTGTGCTCTGGGTGATCCCAAAGACCTGCACACCTTTCCCAGCCACTGGCTCTCTCTCTCCTCTGTGTTCTGAGCAATCATGGAGCTGGAGGGCCATGCAGGGTAAGGGGCACCTTCTTTCCCCTGTATGCCAATCCCAGCCCCCACCTCTCTCTCCCATCAGCACTCTGGGAGATCACAGAGACCTTCGCACCTTTCCAAACCCCTGCCTCTCTCTCCACTCAGCACTCTGGGTGATCAGAGACCTGTGTGCCTTTCCCATATGCTGCTTCTCTCTCCACTTGGTGCTCTGGGTGATTGGAGGGCTAGAGTGCCAGGCAGGGGGAAGGACACTCTCCTTCTTCTGCGTGATCCCAGCATTTTCCCTGGGCCCTCACCAACTGCTCTCCCAGGGTGCTAGTTTGACAGAGACACCCTCACAACAGCTGAGTGTCCTCTATTTGTGGGGCTTTCCCTCAGGCTAGAGGGAACTTGGAGAGCAATGGTGTTCCTCTGGAGGGCTGCTTCTCTCCACTTTCCTTTCAGAGCCAGGTGCTGTCCCGAGGTCACCCACTGCCTTTGGGAAGAGAAAAGTCTCCCTTACCAACTTTCACTTCCTCCATAGTATCCAGACCCACAACCTTCAGACATATGGCTGCATGGGTCTCTCAGACATCTTTTGTGTTGTGTGAATGTCCTCTGTTGGTGCATGAATGTCCTTTTGGTTGTACTTTAGAAGGGGGAGTCCAAGGGGAGAGCTCACTCCACCATGATGCTGATGTCACTCCGATGCATTATTTTTTTAAGTTTTCATGAAGCTCAATTTGTCTATTTTTTCTTTTGTAACCTGTGCCTTTGGTGTCCTATGCAAGAAATCTTTGCCAAAGTCAATGTCATGGAGCTTTTGTCTCATATTTTGTTCTAAGAGTGTTATTGTCTTAAGTCTTACACTTAGATCCTTGATCCATCTTGAGTTAATTTTTGTATATGGTATTAGGAAAGGGTCCAGTTGAATTATTTTGTTGGTGGATATCTAGTTTTCCTAGCACCATTTGTTTAAAACACCATCTTTTTCCCATTGAACAGTCTTGGCAGCTGTGTCAAAAATCATTTGACCAGATATGTGAGGTTTTATTTCTGAGTTCTCTATTCTATTCCATTCATCTATATGTCTGTCTTTTGCCAATACCATACTTTTTTTTATTACTGCAGCTTTACAGTAAGTTTTGAAATAAAGAAAGGTGAGTAGTCCAGTTTTCCTCTTTTTTTCAAGATTCTTCTGGCTATCTGGGTCCTTTGAGAGTCTATATGAATTGTAGGATGAGTTTTTCTATTTCTGCAAAAAATTTATTAGGATTTTGATAGAGACTGCATTAAATCTGCAGATCACTTTAGGTAGTATAGACATTTTAATAATATTAAGTCTTCCAATCCATAAACATGGGGTGTCTTTCCATTTATTTAAATCTTCTATAATTTCTTTCAGCAATGTTTTGTGGTTTTAATTGTGCAAGACTTCCACTTCCTTGGTTAAGTTAATTCCTAAATATTTTATTCTGTTTGATGCTATTGAGAATGGAATTGTTTTTGTAATTTCCTTTTCAGAGCATTCATTTTTTTGTGTATAGAAATGCAACTGATTTTATGTGCATTGACTTTGTATCCTGCTATTTTTCTGAATTCATTTATAGTTCTAACAGATTTTTGTAAAATCTGTAGGGTTTTCTATGTATAATATCATGTTATCTGCAAAGATAGATAATTTCACTCCCTCTTCTCCAGTTTGGATGTCTTTTATTTCTTTTTCTTATCTAATTGCTCAGGCTCCAGTACTAAGTTGAATAAACGTGGTGAAAGCGAGTATCTGTGCCTTGTGCCTAATCTTTGAGGAATGCTTTCAGTCTTCCACGACTGAACGTAATGTTCACAGTGGGTTTTTTAATATATTTTTTATGTTGACATAGCTTCCTTTTATTCCCATTTTTTGAATGTTTTTATCATGAAAGAGTGTTGGATTTTATCAAGTGCTCTTTTTGCATATATTAAAATGATGAATATACAGATCATTCCATCCAACAGCAGCAGAATACACAATCTTCTCAAATGCACACAGAATGTTCTCCAGGATAGATCATATGTTAGATGACAAAACAAGTCTTAACAAATTCAAAAAGATAAAAATTGTACCAGTATCTTTTCCCACAACAATGATATAAAACTGGAATAAATAACAGAAATAACATTGGAAAATTCTTAAATACATGGAAACTAAACAACATACAATGGTACAACCAATGGTTTAAAGAAGAAATCAAAAGGGAAATCAAAAATACATGTTGAAACAAACAAAAATGGAATCACAACATACTAAAACTTATGAGATGTATCAAAAGCAGCTCTAATAGGGAAGTTTATAGTAACAAATACCACATTAAGAAAGAAGAAAGATCACAAATATACTCCCCATCTTTACATCTCAAGGAACTAGAAAAAGAAGAACGAATTAATCCCAAACTTAGTGGAAAGAAGGAAATAATAGATTGGAGCAGAAATAATTAAAATAAATAATAGGAAAACAATAAAAAGATTAACAAAACTAAGATTTGGTTCTTCAAAGAAAACAAAATTGATAATCCATTAGCTGGACTAATCACGAAAAAAGGGAGAGGACTCAAATAAAATAATAAACTAAAGAGGAGGCATCACAAGTGAAATGACAGAAATACAAAGGATAAAAAAGAGAATACTATGAGCAATTATACACCAGAAGATTGGACAACCTAAAAGAAATGGATAAATTCCTAGAAACATACAGCTACCAAGAAATAGAAAACTTAGACCAATAATGAGTAAGAAGATCAAATCAGTGGGAAAAAAAAAAAAAACCTCCCAACAAAGAAAAGCCCAGAACTAGATGGTTTCACTGCTGAATTCTTTCAAATATTTAAAGAAGAATTAACCCCATCCTTCTCAAATTGTTCCAAAAAATTCAAGAGGAGGGAACGCTTCCTAACTCATTTTATAAGGCCAGCATCACCTTGATACCAAAGCCAAATAAGAGCGCTAAAAGAAAGCTACAGGCTATCATCCCTGATGAATGTAGATGCAAAATTCTCAACAAAATAGTAACAAAGAAAATTCAACAGTATATTTTAAAAATCATAAACATGATCAAGTGGGATTTATCCCTGGGATGAAAGGATGGTTCGACATACACAAATCAATAAGCATGATATACCACATAAACAGAAGAAGGATAAAAATCATATTAGCATCTCCACAGATACAGGATAAGCATTTGACAAAATACAACATCTGTCATGATAAAAACTCTCAACAAATGGGATATAGAAGAAACTTACCTCAACATAATAAAGGCCATAAATGAAAAGCCCACTAACATTATACTCAAAGGTGAAATGTTGAAAGCTTTTCCTTTAAGGTCATAAACAAGATAAGGGTGCCTGCTCTCACCACTCCTATTCTGGAGAGTATTAGAAGTCAGAGCCAGAATAATAAAGCAAGAAAAAGAATTAAAAGCCATCTAAATCACAAAGGAGGAAGTAAAATTGTCTATTTGCAAATGACATGATCTTTGTAAAGATGCAGATACATGTAAAATACATTTGATTTATAGAAAATCATAAAGAAGCCACTAAAAACTGTTAGAACAAGTAACTGAATTCAGTAAAGTTGCAGGATACAAAATCAACATACAAAACACAGGTGTGCTTCTATACACTAAAAACAAACCATCTGAAAAAGAAATAAAGAAAAAATCCCATTTCAATAGCATCAAAGACAATAAAATATTTAGGAATAACTTTTTCCAAGGCAATGAAAGATCTGTACAATAAAACTATAAGACATTGATGAAAGAAATTGAAGAAGATGCAAATGAATGGAAAGATAATCCATGTTCATAGAACAAAAATTAATATTTTTACAATGTCCATACAACCCAACGCCATCTATAGGTTCAACACAATCCTTATCAAAATTCCAATGGTGTTTTTCTCAGAAATAGAAAAAACAAAGCTAAAATTTGTATGGAACCATAAAAGACCTCAATTAACCAAAGCAATCCTGAGAAAGAAGAACAAATCTGGAGGCATCACACTTCCTGATTTCAAACTATATTATAAAGCTATAATAAACAAAATTATATAGTACTGGCATGAAAATAGCTACAGAGACCAGTGGATTAGAATTGAGACCCCAGAAATAAACTCATACAATCAACATGTTTGACAAGCGAGCCAATAATACTCATGGAGAAAGGATAATCTCTTCAATAAACGATGTTAGGAAAACTGGACATTCACATGCCAAAGAAGGAAATTGTCCTCTATCTTACACAACTTGCAAAAATTAACTTGAAATAGATTAAAGACTTAAACGTAAGCCCTGAAACCATAAACCTCCTAAAAGTCGGAGAAAAATCTCCCTGACATTAGGCTTGGCAATGTCTTATTGCATATGACAGCAAAAGCATAGGCAACCAAAGAAAAAATCAACAAGTGCAACTACATCAAACTAAAAAGCTTCTGCACAGCCAAAGCAACAATCAACAAGATGAAAAGACAACCTAAGGAATGGGAGAAAATATTTGCAATGCATATATCAGATAAGGTGTTATATCCAAAATATATAAAGAACTCATACAACTCAATAAGAAAAAAAAAATTTGATTCAAAAATGGGCAGAGGAACTGAATAGACATTTTTCCACAGAAGACATACAAATAACCATACAAATGGCCAACAGGTACATGAGAAAGTGCTTAACATCACTAATCATCAGGAAATGCAAATCAAAACCACAGTGAAATAACACTTCATACCTGTTAGGATGGCTATTATCAAAATAACAAGAAATAAGTGTTGGCGAGGATGTGGAGAAGAGAGAATCCTCGGCACTGTTGGCGGGAATGTAAATTGGTACAGCCATTATGGAAAACAATGTGGTGGGTCCTCAAAAAACTAAAACTAGAACTACCATATGATCCAGCAATTCTACTTCTGGGTTTATATCCAAAGGAAATGAAATTATAGTCTCAAAAAGATATCTGCACCCTCATGTTCATTCCAGCATTATTGATGATAGCTAAGACATAGATACAACCTAATTGTCTGTTGATGGATGAATGGATAAATATATAGTATATGTGTATATATATATTATATATATATATATTATATATATATAATATATATATAAGATAGAAAGTTATTCAGCCATAAAAAGAAGAAAATCCTGCCATTTGTGATAACATGGGTAAATCTGGTGGGTATAAGCTAAGAGAAATAAGCCAGACAGAGAAAGACTAATACTGTATGGTATTACTTATGTATGGAAACTTTTTTAAAAAAGCCAATTTCACAGAAATAGAGAATAGAAAGTGATTGTCAGGGCCTGGGGTTAGGGGAAAATGGACTGATGTACATCAAAGGATACAAATTTTCAGTTGGAAGAAGAATAAGTTCTGAGAATCTGATGTACAGCATTCTGACTATAGTTAATAATATCGTATTGTATACTTGAAAGTTGTTGAGAGTAGATCTTATGCACTCTCACCACACACAAAATAAAGTTAACTATGTTAACTATGTGAGGTGATGGATGTATGATTATCTTGATTTTAGTAATCATTCTGCAATGTATATGTATATCAAATAATCACGTTGTACACTTTAAATATAGACAATTATATTTGTCAATTATTCTTCACACAGTTAATAAAAATGACATAGGCAGAAGAAAAGAAATGATACAAATTAGAGCAGATATCAAGGAAATTGAAAACAGGGAAACAATAATCAATGAAACCAAAAGCTGGTACATTGAAAAGATCAATAAAATTGATAAGCCTCTAGTCAGGCTAACTAAGACAAAAAGAGATCACAAACTATTAATATAAAAAACAAAAGGGGGGTGTAACTATAGATCCCATGGACATTAAAGGTTAATAAAGGAATATTATTAACAACTCTATGTCCACAAATTTGATAACCCAGAATAAATGAACCAATTCCTTGACAGACACAATCTGCCAAAACTCATACAGGAAGAAATAGATAATCTGAATATGCCTATATCTATTAAAGAAATTGAATCAATAATTAATAATCTTCCAAAACTGAAAGCACCAGGCCCAGATGGGTTCACTGGTGAATTCTATCAAACATTTAAGGAAGAAATTATACCAATTCTCTACAATCTCTTCCAAAAGATATAAGCAGAGGGAATACTTCCTAACTTATTCTATGAGACCAGCATTTCCCTAAAACCAACATCAGATAATGACATTACAAAAAAAGAAAGCTACAGACCCATATTTCTCATGAAATAGATGCAAAGATCTTCAACGAAACATTAGCAAATAGAATCCAACAATGTATAAAAAGAATTATAAACCAGGACCAAGTGGGATTTATTCCAGGTATGCAAGGCTAGTTCAATATTAGAAAATCAATTGCTACAATTCATTATCAACAGGCTAAAGGAGGAAAATCACATGATCATATCAACAGATGCAGAAAAAGCATTTGACAAACTCTAACATCCATTTATAATAAAAACTCTCAGCAAACTATGAATAGAGGAGAACATCCTCAAATTGATAAAAATATATACAAAAACCTACAGCTAACGTCATTCTTATTGGTCAAAAACTAGAAGCTTTCCCACTAGGATCAAGAACAAGATATGGATGTCCCCTTTAACCACTGTTTTTCAACATTGTACTGTAAGTCCTAGCTAATTGAGTAAGAAATGAAAAGTATACAAATTGAGAATGAAGAAACAAATTTTTTTTGCAGATGAAATATACTTCTATGCAGAAAATCTGAAAGAATAATAATAAAAATCTTCCTGGAACTAATAAGCAATTGTAGCAAGATTGCAAGATACAAGATCAATATACAAAAGTATATGCCAACAGTAAACAAGTGGGATTTGAAATTTAAAAATGCATTACTGTTTACATTATCATCCAAAAAAATTAAATACTTAGGTATATATCTAACACAATATGTACAAGACCACTAGTCCATAGAGGACAATTACAAAAGTCTGATGAAAGATATCAAAGAACTAAATAAATGGAGATGTATTCCACTTTCATGTATAAGAAGACTCAACATTGGGGGCTGGCCCCGTGGCCGAGTGGTTAAGTTCGCGCACTCCGCTGCAGGCGGCCCAGTGTTTCGTTAGTTCGAATCCTGGGCGCGGACATGGCACTGCTCATCAAACCACGCTGAGGCAGCGTCCCACATGTCACAACTAGAAGGACCCACAACGAAGAATACACAACTATGTACCGGGGGGCTTTGGGGAGAAAAAGGAAAAAATAAAATCTAAAAAAAAAAAAAAAAGAAGACTCAACATTGTCAAGATGTTAGTTCTCCCCAAATTGATCTTTAAATTCATTGCAATCTCGATAAAAACTCAGCAAGTTATTTTGTGGATATCAACAAACTGATTCTAAAGTTTATATGGAGAGAAAAAAGACCCTGAATATCCAACATTATATTGAAGAAGAAGAACAAAAGCTTTTTTCCCTTTATGCCATTTCAGCTTACGAAAACTTTCATAGGAACCTTCTACTTTCAGATAGCAGGGGAAACCTGTATTTACATGAGTCTATTTTTGGGCTCTCTATTCTTCCCATGGACCTATTTGTGTATTCTTTTGCTAAGACCACATTATCCTGATTTCTGTTGCTTTATAAGTTTTGAAGTCGAGTAGTGTCAGTCCTCCCACTTTGTTCCTCTTCATGGTTCTGAAACCACTGCGGTAGTGATTGTCAATAGTAGGAAACTTGTGGGTGTGTGGGGACAGGGAGTATATAGAAAGCACTCTCTCTGTACTTTCAATTTTTCTGTGAACCTAAAACTTCCCTAAAAAATAAATTTTATTAATTCAGTATATTATTATTATTATTATTATTATTATTATTATTATTATTAGCTCACAGGCCATACAAAAATAGTTGGAAGGCTGGATTTGACCCAAGGGCCAGTTTGTCAAACTAAAGCCTCAAGGATATTGTTCTTGGTTAGGTGGAGGATAATGAAGTTTGGGTGTTTAGGAGAGAATGAATGAATGAAAATGTAGTAGAGAAATTTTCCAGTGAGGGAACAAGCAAAAAATAGTAAGATGAGATAATGTGAGAGGCATTTTCAAGTGGGAAAGAATAAAGAAACCGAGCTGAAGGAAGGTCAAAGTAACATGAGACCTTTTAGAGTGAAAACGTTCGTTATAAAATCAATTGTCAGTCACTAATGTGACTCTGTTTTGGCTTCAAAGCCAAACTGTTCTGGAACAATCCCTCACAGAGTGCCACCTAGACTTCTTAAAAAGGCCACTCCATATTTCTTTCATCAACTTGTTCACCCATTCCTGGGCTTCATGCCCCTCAGAGTGGGCGTGTTCTTCTTCGGAACAAATCCAAATCTCTCCCATTATGGTTTGTGCCAATTTTCCCTTTTATCCTGTGTTCAGTGAATATGGGCATAACAACTGGGCTATCATTCTCCAAGTCCTGATCTCCAGGCCCTGAATGAACATTGTGGTCATACTAGACAATGATTTGCTAGCTGCCTATTACTGGATGTTTGACCTTGGGTCAGTTACTAAACCTCACTGAACCTCCATTCTCACCTCCATTCCCCCAATTCTGTAAAATAGGGCTGACACCATCTACCCCCTTTAATTGTAGTCAGCCAAATGGGAGTTCACACCAGAAAGGAACAAGCAATGGTTCCGGCATGGAGTGCATGCTCTGTGAACTAGGTTTCTGGCTCTCCTACCCCAAGCAGGTTGCCAGGACTTTCATTTCTCTTTTTGTTTCAGAGAATCAGCCTACCCTATCCTCTCAGACTCAGTCTGAAACCCCCTAATACTAGAGTGTTGGATTTACAGTCTCCTCATTCTTGGTTGGCCTCTCTGTCTTCCTCCTCCCTCTCTGTCCTGTAAAATCCCTCCCTGACTCATTCTTCTTAAGTTTGGGATCTTGGCATTAGGCACTGGCCCCTACTTGCCTCCTTACACATACCTTCTCTCTCCCAAAGTTGAGGATGCCCAAGAAGCCTGTTTCTCCACCATGTTGTCTTTTGGACTCCATCTCTGAGCCCTGGACCTTCCTCATTCTTCTTGTTCTCCCAACCCAGAACTGGGCAGTTGGCCCTGGGGGAAGGTCGGTACATAGCCCTGGCCCTCCACTACCTCAACAGGTATTTTCCCTAACCACTCACATTCCCACGAAAGAAACTTAATCTTTCTCCAAAATATGCCTTGGTCCTGCCCCCAACATGATGCTTTGGGACAGGCCCAGAGACTAGTCGTGCTCATCCTCCAGGGTGCCTGGCCATGGAAGTACAAAAGCCCATCACAATGATGAAGATGTATGGAAAGGACAAAATTCGCCTTCCTCCACAAGCACTGGTATTGCTAAGTCTCCAAGGAGCTCAGGGAAGGAGATGGGGATGAGTAGGTGGAGAGGGGCTGTTTTCAGAGGCCAGGGTGCAAAGCTTGAATGGAGGTACAACAGGCAGGATGTCCAAACTGCTCTGGGTCTTCTCCCCAATCTCTTAGTGCCTTTCATACACTGATATGAGCTAGGGGAGGCACGGTAGGCCCATGCCCTGTGCAAGTCTCAGCCGCACCGTGTATGACAATAATAATAACTATTTGTTGAGCACACCACTGATGCACTGAATCCTCCCAACATCCCTATAGAGTGATTTCTATTGTCAGTCCCATTTTTCCTGTTGGAAACTGAGTCTGAGTTAGGTAGAGGGCCTTGTAAAGTTCCTCAGTCAGTTATGCTTGGGTATAAATCCAAGTCCCACAAACCATGTATGCCTAGGCTAAGTCCCTGCCATACTTTCACCCTCAGTTACCACGGTAGTAAGAGGGACTTAATCTGCATTCCTCATCTCCCTCTCAGTAGTAGCAAGGGCCCAATGATTGAGGACTGAAGCTGAGCTCCATAGTACAAAGAGACTCCTTCCCCTCTCCCTGTTCCCCTGCAGAGGTTGAACCAGATTGAAATCTGGGCCAGGGAGGTAGGAGAGGGTAAGGGGGTATGGAGAGTAGCTCTGGCCTGCTCTGGTAACCCTGAGAGGCCAGATCAGGCTTAGAAAATATTTACCAGGCAGTGAGAGCCTCCAAAGCATTAAGACTGCTAAAGAAAAGGCTTACCCAGATCCCCATAGTCCATCACAGGTGGACTGCACTGTTTACAAAGCAATTTCACCTTCTTTGTCTCCTGCAAGCCTTACAATTAACCTGGTCTGCAGGTGTCAGCCCAGAGCTGGGCAGCAGAGAGGGGTCTAGCAGAGGCCCCATTTGACCCATGCATCTCTAAGTCTCAGGAAAACTAAGAGATCACTCCCTAGTGGCATTAAATAATCCTTGCATAACCTGAGCCCCGACTGTCAGTCCATGGGATTTGACTCCTGCTGCTGGCCACTCTGCTTCCTGCAGTGAGGCTGCCTCTCTGGTTAATCTCCAGGTAAAGAAAGAAATAAAAATTTCCAGTCAAATAAGCTAGACTGAACCTCCCTATTTGGCCACCTCCCTCTCCTGTCTCCTTATCCACCCCCATCCCACTCCCACACCTCTGGAAATGAACAAACAAAAACACAAAATCAGAGTAATCCTGAATCCAAGTTCCACCAAGCACTGGATAACGTTCTTACTGGCTTCTCTACCAGATATCCCCAGAGCTGGGCCAAAATGGTGATTTACAATCTACAGTTCCAAGGTCATTTATTGATTCAGCGCACAAATACTTCCCAAGACCCTACCATGTCCGTGACACTCCACTCTGCTGGGCTCAAATACACCTCCTCACATTCCTTCAAGGTGTTCAAATTCCAAAAGATTCAGGTAAGATCCCAAATAACTCTAAGGTAGACAAGACTAGTATTAGTTATTCAGTGGGAGAGGGGTGTTGGTAATGGGACTCAGACAAGAGGAAGAGTGCTTTCTGAGATGAGCATCATCACATAGGGATTTAGGGAGGAAGGGGCATTCGAGCTGAACCTTGAAGAATAGGGAGAATTGAACAATTTTTATGGATAAAAACAGTCTAGACAGAGGGAACTGCATAAGCAAAGACAATTTTTTTAGTGGAGAGAGTGTCGATTTGGGAGTCAACAAACCTGAGTCTGAATCTCAGTTCTGTCATTCACTTCTTTAAAGAATACTTTCCCCTCTCAGGCCCTTAGTTTCTTCATAGTAAAATGATAATATTGTTTTTTCTGGCTTTTAAAGGCCTTTTATGTGCTTCCTTCCTGACATAATTTTTCAAATATCAGGCAGACCCATTTGCCTCAGGATAGAGTAGGTGAGAGAGAATAATGCAAGGGTAATTGGGTCCATGTTCTGAAGAGTATTGAATGTCAACCTAGGAGCCTGAGCAGAGAAAGAAAATACAAGCCAAGCCCCAGGCCTAAGCCCTGAGGTTGTACGTTTAGCCAGATTCCAATTTAAGAACATGAACTTTGTAGTCAGGGTGGCCAAAGATGGAGACCTGGCCTTATTACACACTAGTAGTTCATTAAATAGTCATGCCACCTCTCTGAGCCTCAGTTTCTTCATCTCTAAAATTAGAATGAAAGTAAATAACTCATGAGACCGTTGTAAAGATTAAATGAGATCATGTGTAAAAAGTGCCTATAAGTATGCTACTTTCCTGTCCCTTAGTCCCTTCTCCCCAGTGCCAGGCTTTAATTAGTCTTTGCTGTTCCTTCTTCTCTTTCTCCTTCTCCAAAGCAGGCTTCCAAGTATATCCAGAATCCAACCACTTCTCCCCATTCCCAATATCATTCACCTGGATTATTGTAATAGCCTTTTAATTAATCAGCCTGATTCTATTTTGCCCACTTACAGTTTATTCTTAATCCAACAGCCAGAGTAATCCTTTCAAAACTTAAGTCAAATCATGTTACTTCTCTGCTCAAAACCCTACAATGTCTCCCTACCTCACTTAGAGCAAAAAGTAGAATGATTACAATAGTGTACTCACTTTTTAGCTTTTGGGCTTCATCTATACTTTAGCCACACTGTCTTCCTCATTGTTTCTCCAATAGAAGATAGACATTCTCTTTGCACTTGTTCCCTCTGTCTGGATCCTCTCCTCCTCACTCCATCATCTCTTCTATATTTTATTTAAATGTCACTTCTAAGTGAGGTCCTCCCAGACCACCACATTTAAAATTGCAACATCCCCCAGCATTCCCTATCCTCCTTCCTACTTTCTTCTCCTTCACAGCATTGATTATTACCATCTGACATACTATAAAATGTAATTACTTGTTGGTTTCTCTCCCCACTAGAATATAAGCTTAATAAAGTCAGGGGTTTTGTCTGTTCACTATTGATGTCTCCATGCATAGAACAGCACCTAGCACTCAATAAATATTTGTTGAGTAAATTAGTGAATACAGTGGTCCCACGTTATGTACCTGGTACCCTGAGTTAAGCAGTTTGTATACATTATCTCAGTAAATCCTGCCTTGTAATGCAGACACTGTTAAGATCCCTATTTTACACAGGGAAAATCCTTGAAACTCCCAGAAGTAAAGTGATATTCCCAAAGCCAAAAAGGGATTATTTAATGAGGGCACCAGATTGGGTTGGACTTTATAGAGTAGCACATTCCCTGAGTAGGAGCACAGCCTGAATTAAAGGTTGTGGTAGGCTTTGGGAGGGGGTAAGGAACAAGGGTGGGTGGAGGTGTCTGAAACACTGGGATACAGACTGTTTTTGTGGTCAGGAGATGATCTGGGTTTTGAAGCAAAATCTTGAGTTTATTGGCATCTACCGGCAAGCCCATGTCTTTTTCAACAATCAGAGCTTTACAAAGGAAACCTTCTTAAGTGTAAAAGACAGTTGGGAGCTGCAGCTTCCCTGGATTTGAGACTGCAGGAATTTGGCTCCTTAGTGCACTGGCTTTGAGGCAGAAACCGTACTTGGCAGAAAGAGACAGGCGAGACTAGTGAACTAGTATGAAAATAAGAAAGCCCACTACTCACATGGTTCTTCTGTCTCTTTCCTTCCCTTTTTCATAACCTACTCTCTTCATCTTTCTTTAATTTATGCATATTTGTAAAACGGCCAATTAATCCAGCCTGCCATCCACTGGAATGTAACCTTAGGAAGGCAGAGCAGAAATGTTTGTCTCTTTTTCACTTCTGTATCCCCAGTGCCTACAACAGTGCCTGGCACACAGTAGGCATACAATGTAGTTGTGAAATGAATCTCTATCCTGAGAAACAAAGCCCTCCTCCTGGGGGAGGGGGCAATGAGGAACAGGGAAAGCCCTTTTCAGAGGTATTATGGGCTAGTGCCACATCGAGTAACCCTGCCAGGGAAGGTGGGCAGAGAGAAAATCACAGATGCAGGCTGAGTGCGGGAAGATCAGCAGAAAGGGAGGAGGCCTTCAGGGTAAGGACTGAATTCCAAAAAGCAGGACTTGACCTTGTTTCTGCAGTCTCCATCTCACTTTGGAGGGAGCTGGTCAAAAACCCCTGGGAGAACTCCTGCCTCCAAAAGCTCAAGACTAGTGCTATGGGGACCAGATGGACAAAGGCCAGAAAGATGAGACAGAAAGGCCCAGGAGCTCTGGGAGAGGGAGCAGAGTGAACAAGTCCCTGTGAAAGTGAAATGGCCCTTCATTTGAATGCAAATGCTATGTAAAAGCCTGAAGCCCCTTGATGTCAGCCCAGCCATTGGTGGCCCATCTATACCCGGCTACCAGTCACCTGGAAACCGTCAGGGTAGGAAAGGCGGGATGGAGTAGTCTAAGGGGCGCAGAGGAGCGTGCAGCATAGCTACAGACTGACCTATCGATTCCCTGCTGCTTCTCAAAGTCACGTTGGGGCCTTACAAGGATTTCAGGATGGCTTAGAGAGCTTCTTCCTCATACCCAAGCCACCATGTACAGAAGCTGCCTTTTGGAAAAAGAATCGGGCATGTACCCGGGCACTCTCAGGAGCCCGGCGGGGGGCGGCACCGCTGGGGCTGGCGGCACTGGAGGGGGTGGGAGTCCGCTGCCAGCCTCCAACTTTGCAGCGGCCCCAGCTTACGCTCACTACATGGGGTATCCCCATATGTCCAGCATGGATCCTCACGGGCCGTCGCTGGGAACCTGGGGCTCACCCTATAGTCCCCCTCGGGAAGACTGGAGCGCGTATCCCGGACCATCCAGTACAATGGGCGCGGTGCCCATGAACGACATGACCTCGAGCCCCGCGGCTTTTGGCTCCTCGGAATACAGCAGCCTGGGCCCGGCGAGCGGTGGAAGCAGCAGTGGCAGCATGCCAGCCCCAGCCGGCGGATCACTGTTCCCCATCGACGCCAGCACCGCCAACGCCAGTTCTCCCAGCAGAAGTCGCCACAGCCCCTATGCATGGATGCGCAAGACTGTGCAGGTGACTGGTGAGTAATTGATTCCAATGCCCTCACATTTCTCCTTCCTTTGCTTCTCCTCTATTTCCCTTGGCCTGCCTGCCCTCCTACTCCTCAGACCTCTCCTGGGACAGCTTAGCTGAGGAGACCACTGTGTGGCTGACTGCTCAGGGCCCCCGTCCGTTAGTGACCTCCCTCGCCTGTACCTCTGCTCAAAGCCCGCAGTGTGTGGAACTTAGAACTAAACCGACCCTAGGGGTGTTTTTCACCATCCCCGATCAGTCAAGGAAGCAAGCGGGTGGACAATGGACATGTTGAGCCACAAGGATCAGGATCCAGCCCTGTAGTTGCCCAGATGGGAAAGCAGATACTCGGAAAAGATCAAAGGGTGAACGAGGCGAAAGGATAGCCACGGTGTCCAGATGCTCAGTCACTGCTGCCTGTCCGTTCCATTTCAAACCCTTCCCCACCTGAGCGAGTTGAGTTCCCCTCAAAAGCTGATGATGCTCGACTTAGGTCCACAGTGCTTGGCTGGCAACGGACCCTCCAGTTTAGCCACGAAAGCCACATTGCAAAGTGGCCTCGTCACCCCGGCCTCTCAAGGAAGCTCCAGCTTCCTTCGCCCAAGCTGGCAGAAGTGAGCTGGACTTAAACTCATTGCCTTCTTTCAACGTCCTTTCGGCCAATGGAAGCGTTGAGGCAGGCTACAGCACGCCGCATGGACATAGTAAGCTGCTCAAACCCTAACATCCGCTGGGCTCGCTCGAATAATCAGCCCCAGCACTAATAAGTGGTTAAAGGCTTTATAACTGTCCAGGCAGGCGACTAGAGGCGCAGGGGCTGGATGCAGATCTGTGACTGCGTGCCAGAAGGCCCAGAGATCCCAGCCTAACGCTGACCAATACTCCTACCAGCAAGCCGGTGGGCAGCTGCTGGGACCCGGGGGCGGGGGAAGTGAGCGCTCTGCTTTAATCTTGCACGGGGCGAGGTGGGGGGAAGGCGGGGAGATGTTTGCTTTCAGTTGTAGCTGTTCTTTTATCACATTCTTATTATTCCAACCCGTCGCTCCCTGTTATTAGAGAAAATTAGTAAAATTTGACTCTATCACTTTCATCCCTCTGGGGAGGAAATGACATTTCAATAGAATTTGTCCACAATTATTACGCTCCTGTTCACAATTCTGCACTTTTTCTCCCTTCCAAAAAGCAAAGCCAGCGGGGTGGGAAAGGACCAACTTTTACCATTAAGAGGACTCAGCCGGGAGGAGGCAGCTCTGGTTGATTAGGACACTACCAGGATAGCAATCTCAAATTATGAATAGAGCTTAAATACTTGGCTTTAAAGTGTTTTGAGGTAAATCTGCATATCTTTTTTTAAAATATGGGTGAGTCGGCTGGCTAGATAGAATAGAAAATGAGGTTAGGGTGCGGCACTCTCAGGGCTGTTATTATATCTAATCTTAGGGTTGTAATTAATATCCATTCACTAAGCCCTAGCCCTCAGCAAAAGACACAAAAGCCAGGAAAGTAGCTGCTCCCAGTCCAGTATTATGTTTTGAAACACTTTAGAAGAGGAAAGTTACTAGTGTTGTTTGGAAGAAAAGCAATGGCGAAAAGGGGACAAGATAAAAGAAATCTTGAGTCATGAATTTTCTGTTTATGAGAGAAGATATGACAGGTTTCTCTGCTTAAAAGTCTTCTTGACTTAGGTAATTCTGGTCCCAAGAGAGTTTAGAAAAGGACTCCTTGGCCTGTGGTATCTTCATCATTAGCTGAGCCTTCAAACCTGGCTGTACAATGCCACCCTCAGAAGATTTTCTCTCCAACTTCCATGAGAAAGTTAAAATTGAATGATTTTGGAACTCCTTTGGCTCCTGGCAGCCTATCCTATAGATGAGACTTTATTAAATTCAATCTTTCTTTCATTTTCATGTCTTATAAATTAAAATTACTCCTTTACTATATTTTTGTAGCCCAAGGTGTATATTTAGCAAGAATTTAAGAATATGATGAAAACTATGGACCCTCTCCCCAGAAAAATGCACAAAAGCACACCTGCATGCACACGCACACACACATCATTTTAAAAATAATTTGGGGACATTCATGGACCCACTGAAACCCTTCCATAGATCTCAAGTTATGAACTCTACAAAAAAATGAAGCTGATCATCTCACTGGACCACTCCAAACCAAACTGCACCCATTTGTGTGCTTAATACATAGTGAGTATTAAACAAATATTTGTTAAGTGAATGAATGAGTCAGATTCTCCTAAATTTTCTACTTCACTCTGTAGTATTTTGGGACAACATTTGGCTTATGGCTGAGAAGAAAATAGATGAACTACAAAATGGAAGTAACCTCTTCATGATTAAGGTAATCAAATGAAAGCTCTTTCCATTGCTGAAGAATGTTTTAAATAACTGTAAGTTAAAGAAAAATATACATATTAGGGGACAATTAGAAAACATTTCATCATGGTTATTATTGCACTTGATTTTCTAATGAGAGAAAGGGGACTCACATACAGAGTAAATGACTGCCTCCTAGGTGATTTGATTAAAAAGTGAGATATTTTATTCCAACTTTGTTCCCCAAGTGATCCATTTCATTTAAAGATTATGTGAAAAGGAACCTGACTGAAAGTTCTGTGAAAATTAAGAATTTTCATATTTTAAACATTGTCAGTGCATTACAGCTAGGAATTATTTTTTCATCTTTTCTTTTCTCTTATCCAGAGTTGTAGCCCTGGATGAGCATTGGCAAGGTGGACTGGAGAGAGGCTCTAAGCAGGACTGGAGAGAGGTGTTCTTGTTAGGGGTGAGAAAGAGGGCAGAGAAAGAAGTGACTGGATAATTCTGATTAAGCCACTAGACAAAACACTGAGGAAGTTATACTTAAAGGGTTTTATTCAATTAGGACACTTCAAAAAATGAGTTGCTTAATAATTCTTGAAGCTTATCATTGTCTTCCTTGGTTTTGATCATTTCATTGGACAATTCTTATAAATGCCTTTGATGCAATTTTTAACTAAGAGCAGCAAAGCATTACCATAAGATGGAAAGTCATCCTTATGAGGCCAATTGCACTGTACACCCTATAGAAGGAAATTTATTTTCATCATTTTTACCCTCATAGTCATCATCCTCATAACTCTTAGGTTTGGAGAGTGCTTTTCTGCCTAATCGCACTTTCACAGCCAGTCTCTCAAATGAGCACATTTAGGGTAATAATAAGTTATCGTATATGATGACATCCGCTTGCAAACTCTGTGAGGATACTGTCTCCTGGATAATGGAAAGGAGTCCATCCATCCTGAAATACAGAGGTTTGTCCAAGTCTTTGCGGGGGGGCGGGGGGGGATGGGGAGTGGAGGGAGGTGAGGCAATGAAATCCCACTACAGAAGGATGGAAGCAGCCCTTTAATACATCTTAAACATTGTTACTTTCCTAAATTAACGCACAACACTGTCAAAGAAGGGGATCCCTCACCCTCAGAAATGTAGACTTTAGGAGAATAGCTTGAACAATAAAAGCTAGGACTTTTAGCGTTTTGTTGGTGCTTTGGTATGGGAATATGGACAGTATTCTCTATTAGAAAATGTCCAAATCCCATTCAATCAGATTTCATCATTTAAGGGGCAAGGGCAATGAGAGGGGAGTAAAAGAAGACAGTTTTGGGGGAGGGACACAACAGGAGCACCAGGAAATGGGAATTCATTTCTCTTTGTAAGCTGTGCAGTCAATATTTTCCCCTGAGCTACGTCTTCTTGAGATTTGAGGTCTTATCTGTCAGATTGGGGTAACAGACCCTTTTTAACACTTCTAATGGCTTTGATATGCAGCCGGGCTCTTCCTCATTCCTCCTTTCTTCAGGGGTTATATTGCCGGAAAGGGTGAGGATTTTCATGGCAAATAAAGAGGCCTGGTCTTGACTTTATTGTCCTCAGAAGAAACTGCAAGAGGAGAATTTATGACCAATGGGGGTGGGGAAGGACTCCAACCTTCCAGAGTTCTTGAAGTCTGGTTATATTTACTGATTGTCAAAGAGCAGAAAACAGACACACACAAGTTGAATTTTAACTTCTGCCTCAAGTTGGAATTTAAACACGCAGCCACTTTGGGATTTGGAAAGGTTTTAACAAACATATCTTCAAAGATATATTTTGATCCTGAGATTTGAGGTTCTGGAAATAAATTAAGCTTCAAAGTTTTCATTGTAACCTCAAATATACATTCTGCCTTTGTAACATACCAAATGCCAGACCCCTGGTTTCCTGGGTTTCTGTCTGGATTCAGAAAATCAGCTCAAAGTTTGGGCCTTTGAGGTAGGTTAACTGACTGGGGTTCATCATTTTCCATTTTCAAAGGGGAAAGTTTTGTTTAGTTCATTAGTCCATGAGTTATTCAGCCATTTAGTTTAATCCTAAAACATATCTCTCATCTAGAATTTGTTTCTACAATCATGTCCCTTTTTTTTTTCTTTCCTAGAGATGAAAGAGTGTCTGACATTTGTTTAGGGCTTGTAAATTCCAAACCAATTGGCTGGTGTTCCTGAATGTAAAGAGGGTTCAGGATGGGATCTGATGCTATGTAGCTCCTTTGTTAGGCCTGTGCTGCATCTTAACACCTCAATGGAGTTTAGGGAACCACTTTAAAGAAACCTTTGTCCTACAGATTGCTCCCCAAAATCTCACATCAAAAACAACCAGTGAAGATCAGAAGGAGTTTGCCAAAAGCCATAGAGAAAAGGAGGAAGATCCTGGAGGGGGTTAAAAAAATTGAAAAGAAAGGGAAACTTCCTAATCACCATTGGAAAATTTGAAAGGAGGAATAAAACTCTATTTGAAGGAGGGCTTGAGAAATTAGTTAAATGTTGTAACACAAAGCAAATGTTTGTATATCCTTTCAACGAATACTAGAATGCTCATTTTATTCTGCTTAAGTCAACACCCCCTCCATTCCTCATTCATTATCCACTTGGGAATAAAAATCGGTTTAAGACTCTCACAAAAAACAAACGAAACTATTTTTTCTAATAGGTAATAGGGGATATCCTAGAACAGAATCTAAGTGACAATAAATGTTTTCTTTTTTAATTACAATCCAAACAAAATTCTCTCCAGGATGTGTATGTAACTAGAATGTGTGTAACTAATAATGTCAGGATCATATAATAGTTTGCCACACTTGGGCTATTCTTATGCTTCCCAGTATGTTTAAACTGGGAATAACATTTAGCACACTGGACTGGGAGTCAAAGGTATGTGTTTGGGTCCCCACTCATCAGTTCACTAGCACAAACCCACTTATTTACCTACGCTGAGCCTCAGGTTCCTTATCTGTAAAATGGTTCCTTATCTGTATAATTTGAAAGGGTTGGTGAGAGGTTCAAGAGGAAAGAGTATGAATGAACTGCATAAAATATAAAGGGAAGTGCATGTATAATGGATGTTGCTACTACTGCCAATGGTGTTCCCATAGGTGAGTGGGAAGGGAATGAAAATCACAGGTTAAGTATTTGCTTTAAAATGGGTTTGTATAGCGGTAGGTCAATGGTGGCATGACAGATGTGTTGGTTACATGTATATGTAATAGTCACAGATGACAAAGTATTTAATGGACAAATGGACTTATGACGTATTTGTTCGAAAAAGGTCCTTGATTTATATTTGAAAGTAATAGATGAGAATGGGAACAGTGGCTCTGATTCCTTCAACTGAAACAATCTCCAAAGAAGTAAAATATGTTTAAATGTACTATTTTCTCCCCTAACAGGGAAAACAAGGACAAAAGAAAAGTATCGTGTGGTTTACACAGACCATCAAAGGTTGGAGCTGGAGAAGGAATTCCACTGCAACAGATACATCACCATTCGGAGAAAATCAGAGCTGGCAGTCAACCTGGGCCTTTCTGAGAGACAGGTACGCCAGAAGTATATCCAACGTGTCTCATATAATCATTTCAATAGGCTGAGGTTTTAGGGAAGTCTGTAAGCAGGAGTGGAAGCAAAACAGAAGACCAAGACATTCTCCAAGCTCTCCTAAAGCCCATATTCATCCACTGGACCTCCTAGTTTACCCTCCTTGGTTGGTGGGTTTATGAATAATTGAATGTGGTGGGCACTATGTAGGTTTGGAAACAAGAGTTGGGGACACGGGAGGTGGAAAAGGACTAAAACTCCCATATAATTGGTCAGTCAAGTCAAAACCTTGATCTGGTTCTCCAAGTAGTCACAACCAACATGTGAAGTGAAGATTTGGCAATCATTGCAATTATCTAGTTTATATCAGTCAAACTACAACAGTAACTGAACAACAATGTTGCTGCCTGAACCAAGTTTTTCTGTTATTCAGGACAGGAAATTTAATTTTTCTATGGTCTATGTAATCCTATGATGCCTGCCTTAAATTTAGCTTACTGTGGGCACTCATTGAAGATTAAATCATAGAAAGGATCAATGGTTTCCATTCATCAGGACTTTGACATTACATAACTACCTGATGTTTTTTTCACTTAAGTCTAGGAGTAATCCTGGAATCACAGAATCCTAGAATTGTAAAGCCCATTAATGTATTGCCTTATCCCAAGGAGCTTGTATTTCAACCACGTCTTAAGGCACATTGGTATCATAGCAAGGGATATACTATTTCATCACCCTTGTTCACCAAGTTTTATGTTTCATTAACTTTACTATTAGGAAGTTTCTTTAATGACAGATTGTAATCATCTTTGCTATTTAAGTTCCTCCCTTTTTATCCCCACACCTCAGCCATTCTATCATTATTTATTTCTACTTGTGCAATAGAGGTGGTGGGTAAGGTGTAATATAAAGACCACTACATTCAAAATCAGTAGCCCTGGACTTGATCTAAGTTTCATCTCATGCAAGATGCTTTCACTCTCTGAGTCTCAGCCTTTTTTAACCTGTTAAATGGGCATATTTCACAAGGTCACTGTGAGGCTCAAATGAAGTGATGCATGTGAAAGGGTTTTGTAAATGCTAAAGTCCCTGCACAATATCAGCAATGACTATGAAAACTGCATTCAGTATGTTGCCTCATTAAATCCAAAGCATTTTGTCTTTCAGGTGAAAATCTGGTTTCAGAATCGCAGAGCCAAGGAGAGAAAGATGATCAAAAAGAAAATCTCCCAGTTTGAGAAGAGTGGAGGCTCAGTGCAAAGTGACTCTGGCTCCATCAGCCCTGGGGAACTACCTAACACTTTTTTCGCCACCCCATCTGCTGTCCGTGGATTTCAGCCTATTGAGATACAGCAGGTCATAGTCTCTGAATGAAAGAAAGGCAAAGAAAGATGGAAACTGCCCTTCGTTTAGCGTTGTCTTTTTGGTCTCTAAGATATCAGCAGAGGAGTTGGGACAGGATGTAATTCCTTGTAAGGCAGTACTCAGAACAAGGGATGCACAATAGGTTAAAGATAATTCAGGAGTCACTTGCTGTTAGAAACTATCCCCAGAAAACTCCTGTTATGTGCTATGCTGTATGTCAATCACTCATGAAGCTTGGTGTAAGCTATATAATTAAAAGCTACAATCACAGGCCATCGCAACTCTATTCACAATTTCAGAAACCTGCTTGTGAATAGACCGTTAAAAAACAGTTCTGCCAGAAGGATCATTTTTGTATGTGTATTAGTGTTTGCTATTTGATGCTAGGTGTGTTCTTTTATGTCATCTTTGGGAGGTGGGAAAAAAGTAAGCATAAATTTGCCTATCTGTAGCTACCTTTTCAGTGTTTTATTCAAAAGCTAACAGTATTTTCATAACAAGACAAATGTTTAAAAAGTCATCAAGAAGTGATTCTGAATCCATTGTCACTGGTTAATAAAAATAATAAACAAAAAACCCATATTTGTCCCTCAATCATAATTGTCTAGCATCAGTTATCTTATCTCAGAACTTCCAACATGTAGTATCAATTTTAAATCTTGCCAAAACAATGAAATCAGACTAGAACAATACAGGCCAGCTTGGTTGAGTCATTAGAAAGGCAGATCTACAACACACAGAATAAACCTTTCCCCCTTTCTGTCTTTCCACTCTATTTACTGCTATGGTTCAGTGGCAGTCAGAGTTAATGTGACCACAAAGACTGTGTACTGGTCTATAGCCTCTGTTTGCCATCACCTTCGACCTGTTCAATTTTACCTACATTATGTCATGTCAATGCAGTATGGTCCAAGGAGCTGCAGTTTACAGGTTACAAATAACACAACTTGGGCTGAAGTGAGCGGAGTGTTTTGGTGTTGGTCCAGTATACTGTTTACATATAGAGGTGTCCAAAGGCTGGGCTCTAAATCATTTGAAATTAAGATGATTTAAAAGAAAGTTTGATTAAAGTAGGAAAGCAATCAGAGTACAACTTTTCTTTCCTTTTCAAGATACATCTTTGAAGTTCTTAAGAAAATTAGAATCTTGAGCATAACTACCTCTCTTTGGGTTGCGAGTAAGAAATTTATCCTCCCTCTCCTTATGAAAATCCCAGAAAGAGGACTCACTTTCTGTGGTTGCTCCTGAGGTACATTTAGAAAGATTTAAGGGAAAAACCCTTCTATCTTTGATCCAACCTTTTGGAATTATGTTCTGCCTTTCCTTCATGAATCTTCACAACACTTTTATGACAAAGGTATCAATTGTCCCATTTTGCTTACAGGGAAATGGAGATTTGAGTGATCAAATCACTTTCCAAAGACACACAGCAAGGCAATCATAGACGCTGATGAGAACCCCTAGTTAAATAAGAATGATCTTCCTCAGTCTCTAATGATAGATCCAAACTCAAAGCACCCCTCACTATTCATTTGGTATCTGATTATGCCATTGAAGTTGCCCACAGCTCCCTAAACAACAACCAGTGGGTAATTACTACCTAGGAATGCAGCCTTAACTCTTTGTTTTCCAGATCCCCTACCCTCCTCATCAGTGAATTTGGGACTTCTACTGATAATCTTAAGAATTCCTTACATGTGTGTAATATTTTATATTTTTCAACGCACTTTCACACGTGTTATATTATTTGGCCTGATATCCTCAAAAGATAGGAAAGATTTGCTATTCCCACTGTAGTTTAAGAAACTAGAGACAAGAGGAGCTTAAGTATCTTTTGTTAACCAATTCCACTCTTAGCCCAAGTCTATATATTAAGAAACGGTGATAGGATAGATCAATTTAAACTCTTTCTCTTTAAAAAGTTACCAATTTTTCAGTAAGTTAATGGCAAAATCTAGGATTACATCTCAGGTCCGCTAGATTCAATAAATATATAATGAACGCCTACTCTATGCCAGGCACTGTGCTAGGGTTTCTTTACTCCCAGGAGAGCACACATTCTATTCTACCTCACTGCCTCCAACAAATATGGTGCGAACTACATATCATAGTAATTGGCCAGCAGGCCATTTGGAGTGCTGAACATAGAAAATAAGCGTTAAAATGAGTCCTTCTAATCTAGTAAGGGGAAGGTGGGAATTTTAAAGATGAGGAAGCTAACTTCTGAGGGTACATAGGCAAGTACCCACCCCATTCCAAAGGTATACCTTTGGCTATAACAGTTGGATTTCCTTGGGTGTTGTTCTTTCCTGCTGTAAACTTTTACTCCACAGAGAAGAAACATCTCTCTATTTTTATAGATTTTAATTCTCTAGAACTTGCTAACAGAACCACAATATGGAACTTTTGTTCTTAATAGCATATTGCAGCCACTTCCTCTAAGAAGACACGTTGATTCTTTCTCTGAGACCTGAGAAAAATATACACTCCATGCTTTTATGGCCATATTATAGTGACGTGTGCTGGAGGTATGTAGAGAAAAGAAAGTTAAACACCAAAACTCAAAAGTTGCATTTAAAGTTGGTTTCAATAAAGAATTTTTTTCTGGTAAAGAAAGAGGCAGGAATGAAAACATTCCAAATGACTGACAGTATTCAGCTAGGGTAGTAGGATTATGCAGATTTTCTTCTTTTCATCACTTTTCAAATTTATGTTGTTTTATAATAGAAAAAAAATGTTTTCTTAAGAAACATTTTTTCACCCCAAATCTTTCTTTAGTTTATCCTCAAGTAATTCGCTACTTGGGAAGCTTCCTTGCAAACTATACAAGTGTTCCAATTTCCCAGTTGCTTTCTTAAGGCCCTTGATCTAGTCTGGGAATTGGTTGCGTACAGCTGCAAAGAAAGGTCTTTGGGAGGGTCTGGCTTCTTTTCAAAGGAGGAATGAAGCAAGGCCCAAGGAAAGTTTTCTACTCTTGGCTCAGATCCAGAGAATCCGGCTGTTTTTCTGGGTTGGAACATTTTAACACTACCAAACCAAGCCAAGAAGGGCAGGAGGTGCCTGCAAGGAGGGAAGGTGGTATAAGGGAAGGATAATATTACAACAGGGTATGAGGAACATTTTTGGAGTGCTGGATATATGTATTATCTTAATTCTGGTGATGGTTTCATTAGTGTATACAAATGTCAACAATCAACTTTTATACTTTAAATATGTGCAGTTTCTTGTATGTCAATTACGCCTTAAGAAAGCTGCAAACAAATACAGCAGAGGCCTTGCAACTCTGATAACCCAGAAGGGAGGAACTCACTAGAGGATTTAGTCTACGGAGATAGTAATTTTAGAAAATTTAGTTTCAGCCCCCCAAGTGGAGATCACTTCCTTGTGTATTTATATCTGAATGTGCTACTGAGGAGGGACACAAACAATTGATAAGCAGCGGGTCTCTCATACATGGGAATGGGTTTGGTGGGTAGAGGAAGACCAGGTGTATGTGAGCCTTGGATCTTCTAGTATGAGTGCCAATGCAAAGCAAAGAAGTCCCCTACTGTGTGCCTTCGGGATGAGTATTGTGAGTTGGTTGTAAAAGTAACTCTTCACATGGTATGAAAAAAGAGCCACTGAATTGGAAAACGAGACCTGAAGTTCTAGTTTTACCTAATTCTGCAACTAAATAGCTGTGTAAGTTTTGGTTAAGTCACTTCACCAATAAGAGTCTCTGTCATTTCATTTGTACAATCTAGAGATTTGACTTGGCTTTAAAGGTTTATTCCAGCTCTAATTTCTACTGGACACCCCAGGAAGACCCCATATACTTTCCCCTTCTCTACTACTCACACAAAATAAAATAAACACACACACACACCCCCTTGGTTTCTCAGGGATTAAAGTACCACTGACGCAAGATTAGCCCTTTGGTCTCAACAACTTTTTCTGTCTTCCAGAGTTTACCACAGAGACTTACCCTTTCAGAGTCCACATGTCTCCATCTATAAAACACGAAACGAGCTTAATCTTACCAATCTCTGAAATTCTAGGTCTGTGACTCTCTAATTAAAATTCAAATATTACTGGAAGAGGAAGGCACTTAAGCTGCTATCAATCATTTCCCTAAACACGTTCTAACCAGAAAAGCCTTAGAAAGTACATCTCAAAATGGATCACTTGGAAATGCCCTCTTAAAACAGAAATCAATCCCCTAAGATAGGAGAAAGATACCACAAAATAGTAAACACAAATTACTTGGACTGTTAGTTTGCCTTTCGTTGTGCTTGTGCATACATTTCTGATTTGCTCCAATGGATGAGGAAAGCAGCAAGTCAAACGCCTTCCGGGGAAAAGGGAAAAAATTCTCCCCTCTCTTCTTCCAACATAGCCTCTCCTGGTTCTCTGCTAGCCTGATGAAAGAAAAGTGGAAGTAAAATGGAGTCTGAACGGGTTGAATGGTGACCCCTCAAAAGATATGTCCACTTCTTAATACTTAACTCCTAAACAATAATACCTTATATGGCAAAAGAGTGACTATTCTCTTATATGGTAAAAGATGCGATTAGATTAAGGAACTTCAGAGGAGGATCTTACCCTGGATTGTCTCAGTAGATCCTAAATGCAATCATATGTTTCCTTATAAGATAGAGGCAGAGGGAGATTTCAAATATGTCTTAGTCTGTTTGGGCTGCTATTAAAAATACTACAGACTGGGTGGATAAGAAACAACATAAATTTATTTTTCACAGTTCTGGAGACTAGAAATCGAAGATCAGGGTGCCAGCATGGCGGGGTTCCAGTGAAGGTGCTCTTTGGATTGTAGACTCCCAAATTCTCACTATATCTTCATGTGATGGAAGGGGCAAGGGAGCTTTCTTGGTATCTTTTTTTCATTTTTTGAGGAGGATTAGCCCTGAGCTAACATCCATCACCAATCCTCCTCTTTTTGCTGAGGAAGATTGGCCTTGAACATCTGTGTCTATTTTCCTCTACTTTTTTTAATATGTGGGACACCTGCCACCTTGGTATCTTTTATGAGGGAACTAGTTCCATTCATAAGGGCTCTAATTTCATGATCGAATCACCTCCCAAAAGTTCCAACTCCTAAAACCATCACATTGTGCACTAAGTTGTCATGATATGAATTCGGGGGGGACATAAACATTCAGACTATAGCAAAACATAAGAGGAGGCAATGCACTTGTGGAAGCAGATATTGGAATGATGTCACCAAAAGCCAAGAAACACCTGGACAACACAGAAGCTGAAAGAGGCAAGGCACAAATTTTTCCCCTAGAGCGTCTGGAGAGAGGCAGATCATGGTGACACCCTGATTTTGTACTTCTGGTTTCTAGAAATGTGAGAATATAAATTTCTGTTTTCAAATACTGAGTTTGTGGTAATTTGTTATGGCAGCCAAAGGAGATTACTACAGAGATTTTACCAAGAGTCCTCCAAACCAAGGCTAAATCAGTCACCACCCTCCATCCTCTTCACAAAATGTTTCTGTGTGTGTGTATTTCAGCTTTATTGAGGTATAATCGATATACCAAAAAACTGCACGTATTTAATATATACACTTTGATGAGTTTGGGCATATGCACATACCCGTGAAACCATCACCACAAAGTAATAGACATTTCCACCATCTCCAAAAGTTCCCTTGTGTCCCTTTGTTTCGTTTTATTAAGACATAATTTTTTAGAACAGTTTTCAGTTCACAGTAAAATTGAAGGAAAGGTACAGAGGTTTCCCATATACCTTGCCCCATACGTGCATAGCCTTCCCCATTATCAACATCACCCCCACAAAATGGTACATTTGTTACAACTGATGAACCTACAGCAACACATCATAATCACCTAAGTCCAGAGTTACCTTAGGGTTCACTCTTAGTGTTGTACATTCTATGAGTTTGACAAATTTATAATGGCATGTATCCATCATTATGGTATCATACAGAGTATTTTCCTTCTCCTAAAATCCTCTGTGATTTACCTTCTCACTCATCCCTCCTCTCACCCTCCAGTGACTACTGATATTTTTATCTCTATAGTTTTGTCATTTCCTGAATGTCATATAGTTGGAGTCATACAGTATGTAGCCTTTTTAGATTTCCTTCTTTCACTTAGTAATATGCATTTAAGGATCCTTCATGTCTTTTCATGGCTTGAGAGCTCATTTTTTTAGCACTGAATAATATTCCACTGTCTGGATATAACATAGTTTATATACTATTCACCTACTGAAGGACATCTTGGTTACTGCCAAGTTTTGTTAAATATGAATAAAGCTCTTATAAACAGGTATGTGAAGGTTTTTGTGTGGACATAAATTTTCAACTCCTCTGGGTAAATACTAAAAAGGCTGATTTCTGGATTGTATGGCAAGAGTGTTTTTAGTTTTGTAAGAAATCACCAAATTGTTTTCCAATATGGCTGTACTGTTTTGCATTCCCATCAGCAATGAATGAGAGTTCCTGTTGCTCCACATTCTTGTCAGCATTTGCTGTTGTCAGTGTTTTGGATTTTGGCCATTTTAATAGGTATGCAGTGGTATCTCACTGTTGTTTTAATTTGCATTTCTCTGATGACGTATGATGTGGAACATCTATTCATATGCTTGTTTGCCATCTGTATATCTTCTTTGGTGGGGTGTCCATTCAGGTCTTTGGCCCTTTGTTTTATGGTGAGGAAGATTGATCCTGAGCTAACATCTGTTGACAATCTTCCTCTTTTTGCTTGAGGAAGACTGTCACTGAGCTAACATCCATGCTAATCTTCCTCTATTTTATATGTGGGACACCTGCCACAGCATGGCTTGATGAGCAATGTGTAGGTCTGTGCCCGGGATCTGAACTGACGAACCTGGGCCACCAAAGCAGAGCATGCGACCTTAACCACTACACCACTGGGCTGGCCCCTGGCCCTTTTTAAAAGTGGGCTGTTTGTTTTCTGATTGTTGAGTTTCAAGTATTCTTTGTATATTTTGGATAACAGTCCTTTATCAGATCTGTCATTTACAAATATTTTCTCTCAGTCTGTGGCTTGACTTCCCATTCTCTAGACATTGTCATTTGCAGAGCAGAAGTTTTTAATTATAATGAAGTCTAGTTTATCAATTTTTTCTTTCATGCATTGTGCCTTTGGTGTTCTATCTAAAACGTCATTGATGTACCCAAGATCATCTAGGTTTTCTCCTATGTTGTCTTCTAGGAGTTTTATAGTTTTGTGTTTTACATTTAGGTCTATGATCCATTTTGAGTTAATTTTTGTGAAGGGTATAAGGGCTGTGTCCAAATTCATCTTTTTGCATGTGGGTGTCCAGTTCTTCAAGTACCATTTGTTGAAAAGACTATCTTTGCTCCATATTATTGTCTTTGCTTCTTTGTTGAAGATCAGTTGAGTATATTTATTTGGGTTTATTTCTGGGCTCTTTATTCTGTTCCATTGATTTCTTTACTCCTTTGCTCACACTCTATCACACTATCTTGATTACTGTAGCTTTATAGGAAGTCATGAAGTCAAGCAGTGTCAGTTCTTCAACTTTGTTTTTCTCCTACAATATTAATATTATACTGGCTATTCAGGGTCTTTTCTCTATATATATAACCATTAAAATCAGTTTGTCAGTATGTACGAAATAACTTGCTGAGATTTGAGATTGCATTGAATCTATATATCAAATCAGGAAGAACTGACACCTTAACAATATTGAGTCTTCTTATCCATGAACATGGAATATCTTGCCATTTATTTAGTTCTTTGATTTCATTCATCAGTGTTTTGGCATTTTCCTCATACAGATCTTGTACATATTTTGTTAGATTTATACCTGAGTATTTAGGAGGTGCCAATGTAAATAGTAATGTGTTTTAAATTTCAAATTCCACTTTTTCATTGCTGGTATACAAGAAAGAGATTGACTTTTGTATATTAACCTTGTATCCTTCAAGCTTACTATAATCGCTTATTAGTTTCAAGAGTTTTTTGGTCAATTCTTCAGGATTTTCTACATAGGCAATAACGTCATCTGTGAACAAAGACAGTTTTATGTCTTCCTTCTCAATCTATATACCTTTTCTTTCCTTTTATAGCTGTATTGCATTAGCAGGGACTTTCAGTATGATGTCGAAAAGGAGTTATGAGAAGGGACACAATTGCCTTGTACCTGATCTTAGTGAGAAAGCCTCTAGTTTCTCACAATTAAGTATGATGTTAGCTGTGTGTTTTATGTAGATGTTCTTTATCAAGTTAAAGAAGTTGCCCTCTCTTCCTAGTTTACTGAGAGTTTTTATTATGAATGGGAGTTGGATTTTGTCAAATGTCTTTTCTGCATCTATTGCTATGATTGTGTGATTTTTCTTCTTTAGCCTGTTGATGTGATGGATTACATTTTTTTATTTTTGAATGTTGAATCAGCTTTGCATAACCTGGAATAAATCTCACTTGGTCATGGTGTATAATTCTTTTTATACATTGTTGGATTTGATTTCCTAATATTTTGGTCAGGATTTTTGTATTCTATGCTCATGAGAGATATTTGGTTTGTATTTTTTTTCTTGTACAGTTATGTGCCACATAGCAACATTTTAGTCAATGACAGACTGCATATACGAAACTGGTCCCATAAGATTAGTACCATGTGGCCTAGGTATGTAATAAGCTATCCCATCTAGGTTTGTGTAAGTATACTCCATAATGTTTGCACAATGACAAAATCACCTAACAACACATTACTCAGAATGTATCCCTGTCACTAAGCAATGCATGACTGTAATGTCCTTGTCTGCTGTTGGTTTTAGGGTAATGCTGGCTTCATAGAATGAATTGGAAAGTATTTCTACTCCTTCTATCTTCTGGAAGAGACTGTAGAGAATTGGCAGCATTTCTTCCTTAAATGTTTAGTAGAATTCACCAGTGAACCCATCTGGGCCTGGGTTCTTTCTGTTTTGGAAGGGTGCTAATTATTGATTCAACTTCTTTTAATAGATATAAGCCTATTCACATTGTCTATTCCTCCTTTGGAAATTTTGGCAGATTGTATCTTTCAAGGAATAGGTCCATTTATTCTAAGTTGTCAAATTTGTAGGCATTGAGTTGATCATAATATTCCTTTTTTATCCTTTTAATGTCTACGTGACCCTCTTTCATTGTTGATATTAGCTTTTTTTCTTTGTTAGCCTGGGTAGAGGCTTATCGATTTTTTTTTATTATTTCAAAGAATCAGCTTTTACTTTCATTGATTTTTCTCTATTGACTTTCTGTTTCCAATTTCATTGATTCTTGCTCTACTTCTTATTATTTCTGATGCTTCTTACTTTGGATTTAATTTGATCTTCTTTTCCTAGTTTCCTAAGGTAGAAACTTAGATTATTGATTTTAGGTCTTTATTGTTTTCTAATATACACATTTAATACTATGAATTTCCCTCTAAGCACTCCTTTCACTGCATCCCACAAATTTTGGTATCCGTATTTTCATTTTAAATTAGTTTAAAAAAATTTCTAAATTCTCTTCAGATTTCTTTGATCCATGTGTTATTTAGAATTGTTTTTTTAACCTCACATGCTTTGGGATTTTCTGGTTATCTTTATGTTATAGATATCTAGTTTAATTCATTTGTGGTCTGAGAGTAGGCATTTTATATTTTCTATTCTTTTGAATTTGTTCAGGTGTGTCTTATGGACCAGAATGTGGTCTATTTTGGTGAATATCCCATGTGGTCTTGAGAAGAATGTGTATTCTGCTCTTGTTGGATGAAGTAGTCTATAGATATACATTATATCCAGTTGATTGATGTTGCTGTTGAGTTCAGCTATGTCCTTTCTAATCTTCCGCCTGCTGGATATGTTGATTTCCAATACAGAAATGTTCAAGTCTCCAACTATGATAGTGGATTCATCTATTTCTCTTTGCAATTCCATGAGTTTTTCCTCACATAGTTTGATGCTCTGTTGTTCGGCTCATGCACACTAAGAATTGTGACGTCTTCTTAGAGAATTGACCCCTTTATCATGATATAATGCCCTTCTTTATCCCTGGCCACTTCCCTTGCTTGAGGTGCTCTGTCTGAAATTAATATAGCTACTCCTACTTTCTTTTGCTTAGTGTTAGCATGGTACGCTTTCTCCATCCATTTACTTTTAATTTGTATGTCTTTATATTTAAAGTGGGTTTCTTGTAGAAAACAAATACTTGAGTCGTTTTTATTGATCCACTTTGACAAATTCTTGTCTATCAATTAGCGCATTTAGACCATTGAAGTTCAAACTGATCATTGATGTAGTTGGGTTAATATTTACCATATTCTTTATTGTTTTCTATTGGTTCCATTGTTATTTGTTCCTGTTATTGTCTTCTACTCTTTTCCTGCTTTTTATGGTTTTTTGTTTGATTTTGTTTTTGCTTTTCCATTTATTTTTTTATTTTCGGATGTACATCATAATATATTTCGAATTCTGTGTAGATTACATCATGTTCACCACCTGAAAACTAATTATAGTCCATCCCCTCACATGTCAGCCTAATCACCCCTTTTGCCCTCCCCCCTCCCCCGTTCCCCTATGGTAACCACCAATCCAATCTCCAATGCTATGTGTTTGTTTGTCATTGTTTTTATCTTCTACTTATGAGTGAGATCATATGGAATTTGACTTTCTCCCTCTGACTTATTTCACTCAGCATAATACCCTCAAGGTCCATCCATGTTTTCACAAATGGCTGGATTTCATCATTTCTTATGGCTGAGTAGTAGTCCATGGTGTATAAATACCACATCTTCTTTATCCACTCGTCCCTTGATGGGTACCTAGGTTGCTTCCATGTCTTGGCTATTGTGTCCAATGCTGCAATGAACATAGGGGTGCAAGTATCTTTATGCCTTTTTGTGTTCGAGTTCTTTGGATAAATACCCAGCAGTGGGATAGCTGGATCATATGGTAGATCTATCCTTAATTTTCTAAGGATACTCCATGCTGCTTTCCATAGTGGTTGCACCAGTTTGCACTGCCACAAGCAGTGAACATGGGTTCCCTTCTCTCCACATCCTCTCCAACATTTGCTGTTTTCTGTCTTGTTAATTATAGCCATTCTGACAAGAGTGAGGTGATACCTCATTGTAGTTTTGATTTGCATTTCCCTGATAGCTAATGATGTTGAGCATCTTTTCATATGCCTGTTGGCCATCCGTATATCTTCTTTGGGGAAATCTCTGTTCAGATCTTTTGCCCATTTTCTAATTGGATTGTTGGTTTTTTTGTTGTTGAGCTGTATGAGTTCTTTGTATATTTTGGATATTAACCCCTTATCTGATATGTGGTTTGCAAATATCTTCTCCCAATTGTTGGGTTGTCTTTTCATTTTGTTGATGGTTTCCTTTGCTGTGCAGAAGCTTTGTAGTTTGATGTAGTCCCATTTGTTCATTTTTTCTTTTGTTTCCCTTGCCCGGTCAGATAGGGGACTTGAAAATATGCTGCTCAGACCGATGTCAAAGAGCATACTGCCTATGTTTTCTTCTAGAAGTCTCATGGTTTCGGGTCTTACATTCAAGTCTTTAATCCATTTTGAGTTGATTTTTGTGCATGGTGTAAGGGAATGGTCTACTTTCATTCTTTTGCATGTGGCTGTCCAGTTTTCCCACCATTTATTGAAGAGACTCTCCTTTCTCCATCGTTTGCTCTTGGCTCCCTTGTCGAATATTAGCTGTCCATAGATGTGTGGTTTTATTTCTGGGCTTTCAATTCTGTTCCATTGATCTGTGTGTCTGTTCTTGTACCTGTACCATGCTGTTTTGATTACTACAGCTTTGTAATATACTTTGAAGTCAGAGATTGCAATGCCACCAGCTTTGTTCCTGTTTCTCAGGATTGCTTTGGCTATTCAGGGTCTTTTGTTGCCCCAGATGAATTTTAAGATTCTTTGTTCTATTTCTGTGAGGAATGTCATTGGGGTTCTGAGTGGGATTGCATTGAATCTGTAGATTGCTTTAGGCAGTATGGACACTTTAACTATGTTTATTCTTCCAATCCATGTGCATGGACTATCTTTCCATTTTTTATGTCATTGTCGATTTCTTCCCATAATGTCTTATAGTTTTCTTTGTATAGGTCTTTCACTTCCTTGGCTAAATTTATTCCTAGATATTTTATTCTTTTTGTTGTGATTGTAAATGGAATTGTATTCTCGAGTTCTTGTTCTCTTAGTTTGTTATTTGAGTATAGAAGTGCTACTGATTTTTGTAAGTTGACTTTGTAGGAGTATGATTTTTTTTAATATCTTTCTTCTTTTTTTAATGTAGGCATTTATCACTTTAAACATTCCTCCTAGTACTGCTTTTTTGTGATGTTGTGTTCTTATTTTCATTTACGTGAAGATACTTTATAACTGCTTTTTTAATTTTTTCTGTGACATTAATTGTTCAAGAGTGTGCTGTTTATTTTCCACGTATTTGTGAATTTTCTGATTTTCCCTCTGTTATTGATTTTTAGTTTTATTTCATTACTGTCAGAAAGATTCTTGATATTATCCCAATCTTCTTAAATTTGTTTAACTTGTTTTGTGGCCTAAGATGTGATCTGTCCTGGAGAGTGTTCTGTGTGTGCTTGGGAAGAATGTATATTCTGCTGCTGTTAGGTGGAATATTCTGTATATGTATGTTAGGTCCGTTTGGTCTATCATGTTACTCAAATCTGCTGTTTCACTATTGATTTTCTGTCTGTATGTTCTATCTATTATTGAATGTGGGGTATTGAGGTCTCCTACTCATATTATATTGCTCTGTGACATTCTTGAAAATAGAAGCCTGTCTTACCAGTGTGGAACCCTTGTCCCTGGTTCTGGAGGGAGCAGAATAGACTTTATTTCCAAAAATATTTTGGAATGTTTTGCCTAACTTTTCTTTAGGCTATATTGATGCAAGACAATTGTGTTTGTTTTGCCTAACACAGAAGTCATTCAAGGTGGAAAAGTGATGGACATTCCTCAAAATCATTGTAAGGTGAACAAACAACCCACAGCTGCCTGGTAAAAAAGATTATGGTTGAGGCATACAATAGAATGCCAAAGCCTGGGAAGAAAAGGTGGGAGAGAGTTTATTTGAGATATTCGGGTATTCAAGACTGCCTAATACACTGGGGAATTTAGAAAGTGATGCAAAGACCCAGGGGAAGATTCATGTTCAGAAAAGACCTATGAAGACCATAAGATTTCACTTCCGGCTGACCTCTAGGCTTAGTGCGAGCAGAAAGTGAAGGCTAAGGCAGAGTTGTCACAGTCCCTCTTCAAAAGCAAGCAGGCTTCACCTAGTTCCTGTTTTCAAGCACTGACCTGCATTTTGTAAATTTAGTCCCTAGCATTAAAGGAATGCCTGAATGGCCTAACACAGAGCTAATCTTTAAAGACTAGGAGAGGTTCTTTTCTTCTTCATCTTTTCCCTTCTCTCTCTCTCCCCTCTTGTGTTCAAGGAAATCTCTGCCCAAACTCTCTCTGAACACAAGCTAAAGGAACAGAGACTTCCAAGAAAACATATGACAAATAACGCAGACTTTACAAAAATAGTTTAGAAAAGTACTAAACAAACAAACAGCTACAGCTGCTGCAAGCAGCACAAACAAACCTGAAGCAGAGTAAGACTCTGATTCCCAGAGTTACCAAGTATGATATTCAAAACATTTGGTTTCCAACAAAAAAATACAAATTATGCAAAGAAACAAAAAATTATGGCCTATTCATAGAAGAAATTAAGAGACACTGTCCTTGAGGAAGCACAGACAGTGAACATACTAGACGAAGACTTTGTCTTAAATGTGATCAGAGAGACAAGTAAACCATGAACAAATATCTAAAGGAGAGACAGAAGAGTGACATATGAATAGATAGAAAATATCAATAAAGAATAGACATTTAAAAAGGAAACAACCATAAATTCTGGAGCTAAGGGCAATAACTGAAATGTATAATATAAAAACGTACAAAAGCTATTATAAATCTGTGTTAATGAGTATACGATGTATGAAGTTGTAGCCTGTGACAACAACAATATAAGGGAAGGGCAGAACTGTATAGGAGAAGAGTTTTTGTATGCTATTGAAGCTAGGTTGGTAATAATTCAATTCTTATTGTTAGAAATTTAGGATATTAATTGTAATCCTCATGACAACCACTAAGAAAATATATTTAAAATGTTCACAAAAAGAAATGAGAAGAGAATCAAATTGGTACACTACAAAAATTCAATTAAACACAAAAGAAGACACTAAAAGAGAAAATGAAGAACAAAAATGTTATAGGTCTTGCATACTTTATGAGATGGTCAATCAGGTTCTGCTACAACAGGAGACACAAGAAAGTGTCAGGGAAAAAATGTATTATACTCACAAGTACTAGAGACAGGAGGCACCGCACACCATGCAGGGCCACAGGGAAAAACACCAAGGTCGTCAGGAGACAGAAGGCAGGAGCAGCCATAGACTTTATTGGAATTTCCATGGGAAAGTTAAGGTGGGGCAGAATAAACAGTTTAGGATTGACTAATTTTGGTGGGCTCTGAGCCAAAGGAGTGACCTCTAGTTGCCTGGTACCTAGCCCTGGGATGATAAAGGCAGAGGTATATTACTTCCTGGGGTGCATGAGCCAAATAGAGGAGATATGGCTCTGGATGGTTAGTTTGAGTATCAAAGTCATGCTACCTGCTAGGCCCTTTGCTATCTCTAAAAATTGGCTAGCCCAGAGAATGGCAGTCTCTCCCCAGGCAGAAAGATGTTTTTAAGATGATAAAACATCATTTTATATATACATATATATATATATATCATACAGTATTACACATAAAAAAACAAATAGAAAAATGGCAGTTTTTCCTTATCAATGATTATTTTAAAGATAAATGCATTAAACTCTCCAATCAACAGTGGAGACTGGGAGAATGGACTAAATAATATGACCAAACTATATGCTGTTCACATAAGTCTCATTTTAGATCCAAAGACACATATAAGTTGAAAGTAAAAGGATGGAGAAGATCTTCCATGCAACTAGTAACCAAACTACTGGGTAACTGTACTAATATAAGCCAAATGTACTAATATAGGCCAAATATACTATAAGTTGGAAACTATTACATGAGACAAAGAAAGGACATTATATATTGATAAAAGGGCCAATTCATCAAGACGATATAATAATTATAAACATATACATACAAAACAACAGAACTTCAAAATATATGAGCAAACATTGACAGAATAGAATGAAGAAATAGACGTACAATAATAGTTGGAGATCTTAATAAAGTACTTTCAATAATAGATAGAACATTTAGGCAGAAGAGCAACAGGAAAATAGAGGACTTTAAAAACACTATAAATTAAGTAGACCTAAGAGACACACATAGAATACATCATCCAACAAGAGCAGAAAATATAGTCTTCTCAAATGAATATATCTTATTTTCCAGGATAGACCATATGCTAGGCCACAAAAGAAACCTCAATAAATTTTAAAAGATAGACATAATACAAAGAATGCTCCCTGACCACAATGGAATGGAACTAGAATTCAATAACAGATGGAAAACTGGAAAATTCATAAATATGTGAAAATTAAACAACACACTCTTAAGCAACTAATGAGTCAAAGGAGAAATCACAAGGGAAATTAGGAAATACTGGAGATGAATGATAATGAAAGCTCAATATATGAAAACTTATGGAGTGCAACAGAAACAGTGCTCAGTGGCAAATGTACAGAAGTAAACACCTACATTAAAAAAAGGAGAAAGATCTCAAATCAATAACCTAATTTACTAAAATCAGAAATGAAACTGGAGACATTACTATCAACCACACAGAAATAAAAAGGATTATAAGAGAGTGCTAGAAACAATTATACACCAACAAATTAGACTTCAAATCAATACGTAAGTTTACACCTTAAGAAACTAGAAAAAGAGCAAACTAAACCCAAGAATAGAAGAAAGAAGGAAATATTAAAGATTAGAGAGGAAGTACATGAAATGGAGAATGGCAAAATAATACATTCAATGAAGCCAAAAAAGTTAGTTTGCAGAAAATATCAACAAAATTGACAAGCCTTTAGCTTGACTAAAAAAGAGAGAGAAGGCAAATAACTAAAATCAGAAATGAAAGTGGGAACATTACTTCCACCCTTACAGAAATAAAAATGATTACAAGAAAATATTATGAACAATAGTACACCAACAGATTAGATAACCTAAATAAAATGGACAAATTCCTAGAAATATACAAATTAACAAAACTGACTCAAGAAGTAATAGAAAATGTGAACAGAGCTATAAAAAGTAATAAAATTGAATTAGTAATTTAAAAAAAAACTCAACAAAGGAAAGTTTCACTGATGAATTGTACCAAATGTTAATTCTACATTTAAGGAAGAAATAACACCAAACCTTCTCAAACTCCTGCAAAAAACAGAAGAGAAGTAAAAAGTTTCTAACTCACTCTATGAGAACAGTACTACCCTGACACGAAAGCCAGACAAAGACACCACAAGAAAAGTACAAACAAATATCCTTTATGAGTACAGATGCAAAATGCCTCAACAAGTTCTAGCAAAATGAATCCAACAGCATATTAAAAGTACTACACACAATAACTAAATGAGATGCATCCTAGGAATGCAAGGGTGTTCAAAAAAAAAATCAACGTAATGCACCACATTAACAGAACAAAAGAAAAAAATACACGACCATCTCAAATTCAGAAAATCTTTTGACAAAATTCAGGAGTTTTTCATGATAAAAACAATCAGAAAACTAAAACTAAAAGGGACCTTCCTCAACACAATAAAGGGCATTTACTAAAATTCCATAGCTAACATCATACTCAAAAGGCTGAAAGCTCTCCAAATAAGTTCAGGAACAAGATAAGGATGCTCACTTCTGCCACCTCTATTCCACGTTTTACTGAAAGTTCTGGCCAGAGCAATTAGGCAAGAAAATTAGTAAAAGTTATCCAGACAGGAAAAGAAGAAGGAAAATTATCTATATTCACAGATAATGTGATCCTATATATAGAAAATCTCAAAGAATGGACAAAAACACTACTAGAGCTAATAAACAAATTCAATAAAATTCAGGGTACAAGATCAGCATACAAAAATGAGTTGTGCTTTTATACAGCAGCCATAAAGAAGCTGAGAAGGAAATTAAGAAAACAATTCTATTTACAACAGCATCCAAAATAATAAAATACCTAGGAATAAATTTAACCAAGGTGATGAGAGGTTTTTACTGGGAAATCTGCAAAACTTTGCTCAATAAATTAAAGACCTGAATAGATGGAAAGACAGACCGTGTTCATGCATTAGAACATTTAATATTGTTAAGACAACAATACTATACAAAGCAATCTACAGATTCAATGCAATCCCTAGCAAAATTGCAGTAATTTTTGTAGAAATGTAAAAGTCTATCCTCAAATTCATAAGGAATTACGAGGGACCCTGAATAGTCAAAACAATCTTGAAATGAACAAAGAGGACCTACACTTCTTAATGTCAAAATTTACTGCAAAGCTACAGTAATTAAAACAGTGTGGTACTGGCAAAGGCAGGCAGCTAGATGAATGAAATAGAATCAGAGTCCAAAAATAAGCCATACATCTATGGCCAATTGATTTTCAATAAAGGTGCCAAGACCAGTCAGTCAATGGTGGTAAGAATAGTCTCTTCAACAAATGGCGCTGAGACGATTAGATATCCAGGCAAAAGAACAAAGTCGGACCACTACCTCACATCATACACAAAAATTAAAAATGGATCAAAGTCCTATACGTTAGAGTAAAAAATTTTAAACTCTTAGAAGAAATATAGGGGTAAATCTTCATGACCTTGGATTTGGCAATGGGTTCTTAAATATGACACCAAATCCATGAGCAACAGAAGAATAGATAATTTGGACTTCATCAAAATTACCAACTTTTGGTGCCAAAGGACATTATGAAGAAAATAAAAAGACAACCAATAGAATTTGAAAAACATATTAGCAAATCCTGTACCTGGTAAGGGTCTAGTACCCAGAATATATAAGTAACTCTTACAACTCAACAGTATTAAGACAACCCAATTAAAACTTGAGCAAAGAATCTGATTAGAAATTTCCCCCAAAGAAGATGTGCAAATGTCCTAGAAGCACATGAAAAGATGCTCAACATCGTTAGTCATTAGGAAAATGCAAATCAAAACCAAAATGAGTACCTCTTCACATGCACTAGGATAGCTATAATCTTAAAAATGGAAAATATCATGTATTGGCAAGGATGTTAAGAAATTAAAACCCTCATACATCGCTGGTGGCAATGTGAAATGTTTCAGCCCCCATGGAAAATAGCTTGGAAATTCCTCAAAAAGTTGAACATAGAATTACCATATGACCCAGCAATTTGACTCCTAGGTATATACCCAAAACTATTGAACACAGGAACTCAAATACTTGTACACGCATGTTTATAGCAGCAGTATTCATAATTGCCAAAAGGTAGAAATAGCCCAAATGTCTGCCAGTGGATGAGTGGATAAACAAATTGTGATACATACATATAACAGAATATTATTCAGCCATAGAAAGGAATGAAGTAGTGATACATTCTTCAAAGTGGATAAACTTCAAAAACATTGTGCTAAGTAAAAGAAGCCAGAAGAAAAGATCACATATTGTACATTTTCATTTATATGAAATATTCAGATAAACAAATCCATAGAGCCAGAATACAGATTGGTGTTTTCTAGGGGTGAGGATACTGGCAAACAGGAAGCAACTGATTAATGGGTATGGGGTTTCCTTTTGAGCTAATGAAAATATTTTGGAACTAGATAGAGGTTGTGGTTGCACATTATGAATATACCAAATGACACGGAATTGTGCACTCTAAGAGGTGTATTTACGTCATATGACTTTCACCTCAATAAAAAACAATTTTAAGAATCACTCTTGGGGCCAGCCCCATGGCTGAATGGTTAAGTTCATGCATTCCGCTTTGGCAGCCCAGGGTTCACTGGGTCAGATCCTGGGCAGGGACCTAGCACTGCTCATCAAGCCATGCTGAGGCAGCGTCCCACATAGAGGAGCTACAAGAACCTACAACTAGGATATACAACTATGTACTAGTGGGGTTTCAGGAGGAAAAAAAAAGAATCACTCTTGAATCTGCTATTCTTCACATTCTTTACATAGTAAACAAGGTGACAGTTATGGTCACCTATCTCCCAGTCCCCAAGCACTAAGAAAAAGGATGACTCATTTATCATAGCCTAATAAGGGTGTCAGAAGTAGCTTGTATTCTTCTCCTCCCAGTCTTGTCAAGTTAATAGTGTGTCAACAATCACCATCTCTTCTATGTGGCCTTTGGTCTGGGCTGTTATCTAGTAGATTTAAGACCTGCTGGTGTGTGTGTGTGCATGTGTGTGTGTGTGTGTGTGTGCGTGCGTGCACACACTTCAATCAGATGATAAATGAACAGAGTTTGAAGTGCAAGTAGCTATAGGAGAGTTTGATGAAAGAAAGGTCAGCAGAAGTGAGGAAGATTAGGCATAGGGAGGAGAAAATAATGCAGATCATAGGGAAGCTGCTTCTTCTCAGATTTTTAAAGATCTGACAGGGGTTTTTATGTATATTATATTTGGTTTGGGTTGGTTCATCTTCCCATTTGAAACATCTTAAAAATTTTCATTATTTCAGTTGCCTCTGAGAAGATCATCTAGAACTGTTATGAGATTACAGTATCTCCCATCCTTCCCTGAAAGAAGTCCTCCTTTGAAGACTACTGCTTCTCAAACTAGAAAAAAGAAAAGGTATCTCAAATGACAATTTGCTTTGCTATCACCAAGATCTTCCACTTGTGTTAACAGCACCTTTCCTGCTGCAAGTCAGAAGAACTGAATTTTAGTCCAATATCAAAAACTATTGGGTGTTCTTTAAAAATATGTATATTAACTTTCTAGGTCTCAGATTCATCATTGATAAAACGAAGTGTTGTAAAAGAGGGAAACACTAAAAGACCCATAGTGCTTCTTCCAAAAATAATGTCATTTCTATCAGCCCCCTCACCAGCAGATATTAGTCACCATCTTTAATAGCATTGCCTTTTACATATTTGAAAGGCCGTTTTTCATTATTTCTCTGTTCTGTGGCAAGTAACTAATTCCTTTGGCTCATCTTCAAAGATTATCATTTGCATACTTTGTCACCATTGTTGTTCCCTAACAGAGGCCAACTTTTGAGTCAATAAAAGATTCAATTATATTTCCTATATTTTTCTGATATTTTCAGATGAAAATGTACCATTAACAGATCCACAATAAAGTATGTTATTGAGACAGAAGTAAAATGATCTCAGGTGGAAGTTCATAGATCTAGGAATAAATAAAAATAATCAATAAAATAATTAATGAAAATAATGAATACAATAAATGAAATATATAGAAATATAGAATTTGAATACATTTTAACTAGGGTATATAAGTTGGGAGCAAGATAAGTAGATTTAAAGAAATCTGGAGTTTCAGCATTGTCTGAGAAGGGGATAAACATACTAATTAATAGATGACTGTGATGAATCCAACATGAATGTTATTATTTTTATGATAGTATTCTTTACTAAAAGAATTCTATCGTGTCATTTTTCTTTTCCATAGAAAAGAGTTCTTGAGAGGTGTTCCATTTCTGTTTTTCCATATAAAATAAATAAACCATTTAGCTTTATTTCAGAGGTCCTCTTTTCCATATTCAGTAAACGTTGCTGTTGCCCCCAAAAAGGTCAAACTCTGAGGCAACAAACTTGAGTTGTTTTAAATATAGCCTCCCTACATTCACCCTAATCTGATGACTTGCTTATTCATGTCCACATCCACATATATGTGTGCACCAAACAGTCACAGTTTTTTTTGAAACTTGGGTATGAAAAATATGACTGAAATACTGAATTTCCATCTTCAATTTCTAAAAGCTAAGATCTGGTTTATCTTACTCAATTCAACAAGTATTTATCCAACCTTTGCTTGATGTCATAACTTGGACTAGACACTGTGGGGAATAAAAGAGGAGGAGACATTATTCCTATCTTCAAAGAGTTTATTGCTTGTTTAGAAAGTGAGAATATTTAGTTTTTCATAAATGAAGGTGGAAGGGCAATAATTATAATAAATTTCATTGGGTAAATGCTAGGAAAAGCAAAAGTGAGGAAATGACAATAAGAAAGTATATCCAAAAAAGCTCTGTCAGGTGCATAATGCATTTCCTTAGTAGAAAGATATAGCAGAACCTCAAAAACAGAATATGTATCTTCTTAATCTCTGCGTCTATCATTCTATAAATTCTAAAGTGAAGACTAAGAAGAACCTGTTTATACATCAGGCAGTATGATGTGTAGCTTTAGAACTATGTAATATTTTTCAAGTTTTCACAATTAAAAACTCTGTTTGAATGTTTTGGTTAATGTTGTCAAATCACTTACAAAGACCAGTCCAGCATAAAATCAGAATAGGATAATGAGAGAGAAAACTTGAACAATACTATAGAATAACAAGAACAAACAGGCAACAATAGAACACTCCACCAACTGTAGCAGAATATATATTCTTCTCAAGTGCATGTGGAAGATTCTTGAGAATAGACCACATGTTCAGACACAAAGCAAATTTCAAACAATTTTAAAATATTGAAATCATACAAAGTATCCTCTCCAACCACAAAGGAATGAAATTAGAAATCAACAACAGGAGAAAACTTGAAAATTAACAAATATGTGGAAATTAAATAACACATGCTTAAACAACCAATGAGTCAAAGAAGAACTCAAAGGAAAATTGGAAATACTTTGTGATGAATGAAAATGAAAACACAACATACCAAAACTTTTGGGATGCAATGAAAGCAGTGCTCAGTGGGAAATTTACAGCTGTAAATGCCTATATTAAAAAGTAAGAAAGATTTCAAAAATCAAAAATATCAAAACCTACTTTTACACCATAGTGAACTAGAAAAAAAAGAGCAAATTAAACTCAAAGCAAGTACAAAAGAAAATAATAAAGATCACATCAGAGATAAAAGGAAATAGAGAATAGAAAAACAATAGAATCGATAAAACCAAAAATTTATTCTGAAAAGACTGACAAACACTTATGTATACTAATTAGGAAAAAAAAGAGGGAAGACCCAAATTACCAAAATTAAGAATAAAAGTGGTAGACGTTACTACTGATTATACAGAAATGAAAAAGATTATAAAACAACTATGAATAATTGTATGCCAATGATTTATATAATTTAAATAAAATGGACAAACTCCTAGAAACACATAATCTACCAAATGTGCTAATGAGGACATAAAACATTTGAATAGACGTATAACAAGCAAAGAAATTGAACAAGTAATCTAAAATCTTCTAACAAAAAAGAGCCCAGGACCAGACAGCTTCACTGGTGAATTCTACCAAACTTTTAAAGAGAAATAACACCAATCTTTCACCACCTCTCATGAAAAGTAGAATTGGAGTAAACACTGCCCAGCTAATTCTATGAGGCCAGTATTACTCTGATATCAAAACCAGACAAAAACATCACAAGAAGAGAAAACTACTGGCTGATAATCTTTATGAGTATAGATGCAAAAATCCTCAGCAAAGTACAAGTAAATCAAATCCAGCACAACATTAAAAAGATTATACATCATGATCAAGTAGGATTTATTCCAAGAATGCAAAGATAGTTCAACATACAAAAATCAATCAATGTACTACACCATATTAAGAGAATGAGGTTAAAAAATACATGATCATCTCAATTGATGCAGAAAAACCACTTGACAAAAATTCAACAATCTCTTATAAACACTCAACAAACTAGGAAGAGAAGTTTATCTATTAAGAGATTTGTTGCAAGGAATTGGCTTATGCAATTACGGAGTTGGTTAGACAAGTAACTAACAAGCAAGTAACTAGCCTGTGGCAGGCTAGAAACTCTCAGGCAGGAACTGAAGTTGTAATCCACAGGCAGAATGTCTTCTTCCATAGAGAAACCTAATTTTTTCTCTCCGGGTCTTTAATCTAATTAGATTAGGCACACCCAGATTATCAAGGATAATCTCCTAAAGCCAACAGGTTGTAGATGTTAACCACATCTACAAAATAGCTTCAAAGTAACACCAAGACAGTGTTTAATTGAATAACTGGGTACTATAGCCTACCCTAGTTGACACATAAAACTAACCATCAGAGTCCCCCAGCCCTTTACAAACTGGTACCCAAACCCATATCCTTAAACCATACTTACTCTCCAAACAAAGATGATAACAAAGTTGTACTTACATCTAACATGATACAACTCTTCCACAAACAACCATAAACATAGTGACCCTTCTCCCAGAAGAAGATGCAAATTACTTGGGTGATGTTTACTCTTCTTCGGACAATTTCTAATTTAAATATTGTGATATAGTGTTAACTATTATTAATACATCTTGTGCTAGATGGTAAGAGCATAAAAAGTGGAAGAAAATAGTATATATCTATATCTATCCGTACATACATACACACACACATCTATACACACACAAACATATTCATAACAAAATAGGGACAAAATAATGATAACTATTACAGTCCTTTCTTCTGCCACTGGTCATGTGGTCATAGCTGATATTTATAGCTACATTCTTCTACTTCTCATTCCATATTACTTTTGCCCTCAACAAAGACTTCAGCTGGTTGTAGTTCTTTGTCTGATGGGGTAACCCAAACCTTCATTCTTGAAGGGTCGGGCCATTAGCAGTACACCCTGAATTGGGTTGCTGTAGTTTTTCATTGACTTTAGTCACAAGATATTGTAATACTAAGAGACACCCTAAGGGAATCTCTTATATTGAAGACATACTCTGCCTTACGTCCATTGTGTAGTAGAAGAACAATTCCCCTTGGTGTTCAAAATCAATCACATAAACCAGTACAATAACTTCCTTCTTTGCCTGTTGATTCACAGATATGAGCAGCCCAAAGTGGCCAGTGGCAATCTTAACTTCCAGTTCAATGGAATCATTGCTGTGTCTCCCTGTAGAAGCACTCCTACCTTTGGAACTAAAACCTCTAGTCCAGAAGAGCATAAGGTTGTGGGAATAGTAAGTAAACACTTTGGATTTGGCTACTAGGGGAAAAAGTGAGTGGTGCCACTCCCACTTCCACCGCTTGCTTCCTGGATCCAACAATCCTAACTATGAAAGAAACGACACTTTATGTTGGAATCTTATTTAGAGCATATACTGCCTCCTGGAGGACACTGACCCAGTCCTTCAAGGTAATGCCACCTAACTGGCACTATAACTGAGGCCTTTAAAAAGTCGTTCACCCATTTTATCAAGCTCTCACTCCGCAGATCAGGGAACTAATGTGGGGATTCTTCCAGTGGCTGAGTTCTGTCTATTCCAATTACGCATTCTGGAACTGGAGAAAAAACCACAGGACGGGTTTGTATACCCACTGCATCCAATGTGACATGGACCTGAGCTAAAAGTCCATTGATCACCTGACCTCCATAAGTTCCTACTCTGACTGGTGGATTTTGCATCTATACCCAAGAAGTGTCATTTTGTGTCTCATGGAATTAGCGTCAGTTCAGAGCCAGTGTCCAGTAATTCCTCCCAAAATCTGATTATTTTCCTTTTCCCAATGCACTGTCATCCTGGTAAAAGGCTATATGTGCCTTTGAGGAAGGCTGGGGAAAAGAATAACAGTAAAAATCTTGGCAGTGTAGCTGGATCTCTCCTCAACAGTTCCTGGCCTTTCCTTTATTCAAAAGTTCTGAGTCTATAAATTGTCTCAATTCTGTGAATAGATTGAGGGGCTGTAACTCTCCTTTTGGGATTGAAGTTAGACTTCTGTTCAACTGATTTAGAACTCTTCCACCCACACAGATCAAGTAAGAACTTAGTAGACTGCTCATCCACTTCACCATGATCAACTAGCCAATACCGTGTGCTTCTGAAAGAAATAAAGCAATGTTATCTCAATAAAAAAATAATAATAAAAGAAAACAGAAGAAAGACTATTCTGATTACTGCTTTAACTTTGCTGTCCATTATGGTAACCACGCTCACCTTGTCTTTGGCAATTAAGTGCTGCCACTTGGCTCCTGGCACTCCAGGATCCAATAATGTTCATTGCATTCAGGGACTCCAATTTAGTGCCAGCAGTTTCCACTGGGTAATCTCAACCTAAAGAGAAAAGTGACCAAAGAACTCTTTAGGGATGCTGGGGCTCTCCTTACAAATGTATTTCTCATTATAATGGTGAAAATTTTGGTCTTTGGACCCTTCTTTAGTGTATGTAGAAGTCTTACGTGATAAATCCACTCTAAGATTCCAATCTCTACCAAGGCAATTCTGGCATTTCTACTTCATTTATTGTAGGCCACCTTTTTGGTCCATGGTTCAGCCAACCAACCAAACTGTTAGAGCCCTTTCTAATCTCTCAAGTTAAAACACTGAATACAGAGTCTCTGCTTAGTGGGTCCATATCAACAATTTCTGCCTGATCTAACTTTATGTTCCTCCCACCATTATAATACATCCTTAATATCCATTCCCAAACATTTTACCCAAATCTATGTCTGTATAAATTAGAAAAACCATGCAGTTCTCTTGGTATGCAATATACCTCCTCCTAGATCAGACTTTATACTTCACTCTTTGGGTCCTGCTGGGATCTGAGTATAGTTATATGTTTAAGAGCAAAGAGAGGTGGTAGGAATAGGTTCTGAAAAGAACTAGCATTGTCTTGCAATACAGTAACCTCAAAGGAGGCCTGAGTTTCTTCAGGCAAAGCAGGATTGCCTACTCAGAAAATGTTGGAAGGGATATTTCTACTGGCAAGAAGATTCCACAGAATTTAGGGGTTCATTGTCCCCAGAATCATTGCGTTTTCCCATATGTCTCCATCCCTAATTTCCTGATCCAATTTATTCCCAATCAATGCCTTCGTTTCAATGGAAGACACCCTGTAAGATTGGGAATTCAATTTGTATTGTTATTTAGCCACTTACAGGATGAGACTTTGGGACTAGTTCTCAGAATCTCAGCCCTGTGTCTACAGTATATAAGGATTGTTTCCATGTTAGACATAGAAATTCTCAGGTCACTTATGAAGAGCTTGAGCTGGGAATTTGAAGCCCTAAACTCATCATTTTTCCCCCACTTTCTCCAGTGCCATTAGGAGCATCAAGCCAGTTTCATTATACTGATTACTTTGGAAAAAAATGTTGTAAGGTATAAAATACATAGTAACTCAGAACCTTGCCTTTTATTAGTATTTGACTAAGAGTTTTCTATGGTGATATTTTGCATATCTCTATTGCTACATCATGCCATGGACTTTAGTGCTCTCTCTCCACTGAAAATACAGTCATTTCCATAAAACACAGAGCCAATTCAGAAAATTCATCTTCTGTTCCTCTAAGATGGTTCTCAGTATGGGGAGGAAGACATTTCCTCTACCCACTCTGGGTTCTTCTGGCTGGAGAATGAATTAAATTCACATGAGACAGAATAACAGGAGAAAATTAAACAAAGCTTTATAACATGTATACATGGGGGAGGCTCAGGAAACCTGAGCAACTCGCCAAAAATGGCTGAAGCCACCACCTTAAATATCCTCCTCAGCTAAAGACAAAGGAGGATGTTGGCGGTGGGGGGAGTCAGTTACAGGAGGTTACCAGACAAGTACAGTAAACAAGACGCAGATTTAAGTCCTTGCCTTAGGCATTGATTAAGAGTTTCTACAGATAAGGTCATCCCCCCTTCTTCCTGGTACAGAGAGGGAGACACCTTTACAGATGGAGATTTCCTTTACAATGTAAATGTCTCTTAACAAAGGGTAAGTAAATTCTACTTTTCAGAGTTGCTTTCCTGTCTGCAGTTTTTAAAAGTAACCAGTCCAAAATAATCCTCATGCCAAAGACACATATCTTGGGGTGGCCAATTCCAGTCCCCCACAGTACCAAAATACGTGTCAGGGTTCTACCAGAAAAACAGAATGGAGACAGACAGGTGATAGATGATAGATAGACAGATGATAGATAGATAGATAGATAGATAGATAGATAGATAGATAGATAGATAATATAGATATAGACAGAGACAAAGAGAGACTGAGAGAGAGAGAGATTTCTTGCAAGGAATTGGCTTATGTGATTGTGCTGACTGGCTAGGTAAGTCTGAAACTCAGGCCTCCTTTGAGGTGACTGTATTGCAATTGGCTTATGTGATTGCGCTGACTGGCTAGGTATGCTGGCAGGCTGGAAACTCTCAAGCAGAAGCTGATACTAGTCCACAGAAAAAATTCTTCTTCCTCATGGAAATCACAGTTTTGTTCTTAAGGCCTAATTTCAAAGGCCCAAGGATGTACAAGACTTGTGCATAGAAAACTACAAAATAATGCTGAAATAAATTTTAAAAGACATAAATAAGTGAAAAGACATTCTGTATTCATGGACTGAAAGATGTAATGTTGTTGATATGTCAATATTAACCAAAGAAATCTACAGATTCAATGCAATCTCTAACAAAATTCCAACAGCATTTTTTATGAAAATGGAAATGCTGATTCTCAAATTCGTATGGAATGGCAAGCCAAAATAATCTTGATAGAGAAGAACAAAGTTGGAGGACTCACACTTCCTTATTTCAAACTTACAGCAAAGCTACAACAATCAAAATAGTGCAGTACTGGCTTAACAGTTGTGATGAAAATGTTCTGGCACTAGATAGTGGTGATAGTTGCACAGCATTGTGAATTCACTAAAAGCCACTGTATTGTACACTTTAAAATGTTTAATTTTATGTTATGTGAATTTTATTTTGTGATGGTTAATTTTGTGTCAACTTGACTGGGCCACAGGTGCCCAGATATTTGGTCAAACATTATTCTGGGTGTGTTGTGAGAGTGTTTTCGGATGAGATTAATATTTGAATAGCTAGACTGAGTAAAGCAGATTGCCCTTCATAGTGAGTGGCTCACATCCAATCCACTGAAGTCCCGACTAGAACAAAAAGCCTGACCATCCCATGAATAAGAGGAAACTCCTACCTGCCTGACTGCTTTGAGCTGGGACATTGGCTTCTCTAACCTTCAGACTTGAACCAAAACATTGACTCTTCTTGGGTGTTGAGTCTGCCAACTTTTGGAACCAGAACTTATACCATTGGTGCTCTTGAGTCTCCAGCTTGGTGACCGCAGATCTTGGAATTTTGCAGCCTCCATAATCTCATAAGTGAATTCATTACTGGAGAACCCTGACTAACACAGATTTTGATATTGAAAGTGGTTCTAGAGGGACAGAATTTTAAGGATGAGTTTTCTGAATTGGTTCTGGGCTTTCTGAAATTGGCTCTCTAATCCAATTATATTTAAAGATGCTACTGACTATTTCCAGCAGTAAAGAGAGCACTGATAATCTATGCCATGTTCTAGCAATGGAGACACGCAAAATATCACCAATGGGCATTAATAAACTACTTATAAGAAGCAAGGAGCTGGGCGACTGTATACTCTTCTGAACATTTTCAGCAAACTAATGAATATAATGAGACTAGCTGGTTGCTCTTAATGTCACTGGGCCAAATGGGGAAAGAAAATAATGACCTCAGCTCAAGTGCTGAATAAATGACATGAAAGCTTCTATATGTGCCCTGAAAGAGATTTTCACCTCCTGTAGCCACAGCATTGAGATTACTGAAAATCAAAACCAGTCTCATCCTAAAACTGGCTGAATTACCACACAAGTTGAACTCCTAACCTCATAGAATATCTACTGTTAACGTGAGGGCATTGATTGAGAAAGAATGAAATCCTGAAAGTTTGAATAGAGATGTGTGGTAAGATCCTGATGAAACTGGTGACACTGAGCCCCTAAATTCTATGCCAGTGGAGCAGGCCATTCCACCCCAGTGGGAGTGACCTCTACACCCCTGGCTGAGGGAATTGACCCTGCATTGCCTGAGGAAAATGTAATGGCCTCCCCTGAGGTAGTCTCCCTGTGGGACACTGTTGGTTCTTCCCAGGACCTATCCCTTCCACTCCTCTTTGTTTCCAAACATATAACTAGACTCAAGTTCCAGGAGGCCCCAAAGGGTGAAGTACAAAGTGTGACCCATGCAGAAGTTCACTACACTCCAAAAGAAGTGCTTGAATTTCTAATTCATACAGACAGAAATCCAAGGGACATGTGTAATAATGGATACTAAGTGTATGGGATAATGGTGGATGAAACATAAAGATGGATGAGGCCAAATTTATTGATATGGGCTCCCTTAACAAAGATGCTGCTTTTAATGTTGCAGCTCGGGGAGTTAGAAAAGGCTCTTACAGTTTGTTTGGTTGGTTGGCTGAAACATGGACCAAAAAGCGGCCTGAAGTGAGTGAGTTAAAAATAGCAGGCCCGCATTGGTTTAATGTACAGGAAGGAATTAAAAGGCTTAGGGAGATTAGAATGTTAGAGTAGACTGTCATTTAAACCTATTCACTCACACCAGAGGGTATGAAAATACATACTTTTCACTGATACTATGAGAAACAAATTTGTGAGAGGAGCCCTGGCATCCTTGAAGAACTCTGTGGTCACTCTTCTCTATAGGTCAGACCTGACGATGATAACTGCATTCACTGAATTGGGAAACCTAAATGCCATGGGAGTAATTGGATCCCAGGGTGATGGGGACCAAGTGGCAGCACTCAACTGCCAAAGCCAAGGTGGGCATTGTTCCCGTAATGAACAGCAGAGTCAAAGTAGCAATCAGATATTTGACTTGTGCAAACCTATGGTATTAGCTAGTTGATCACGGTAGTCCTAGAAGTGAAATATACAGGAAGCCTACTAAATTCTTACTTGATCTGTATAAGCAAAAATCTAGGTCAAGTGAACAAAAGTCTAACCTGAATCATAAAAACAGAGAGTCATGGCCCCTCAGCCAATTGCAAGATGAGCCAGTTTATAGACCCAGAACCCCTTCAATGAAGGGGAGGCTGAGTACCCTTGAGGAAAGACTTCAGTACACTGCCAAAAGTTTAGACTGTTAATCATTCTCCCAGTCTTCCCCTAAAAGACCTATGGCCTTTTTCCAGAGTAACTGTGCATTTGAGAAAGAAAATAATCAGACTTTTCAGGGACTCCTGGACAATGGCACTAAACTGACACTAATGCCAGGGGACTGAAAACTTCAGTGTGGTCCGCCAGAGTATAGGTTTATGGAGGTCAGGTGATCAGTGGACTTTTAGCTCATGTCCATATCACAATGGGCTCAGTGGGTCCCTGAACACATCTTGTGGTTATTTCCCCAGTCCCCAAATGCATAACTGTAATAGATATACTTGCAGATGGGAAAGGCCAAGGAGGAGCCACTAGAACTTCCTCTACCTAGGAAAATAGTAAACAAAAAGCAATACCACATTCCTCAAGGGATTGAAAAGATCAGTGCTACCATCAAGGACTTGAAAGATGCAGGGATGGTGATTTCCACCATGTCCCCATTCAACTCCATATTTGGCCTGTGCAGAAGACAGATGGATCTTGGAGAATAACAGTGGGTTATTGTAAGCTTAACCAGGTGATGACCTCAATTGCAGCTACTGTACTAGATGTGATTTCATTACTTCAGCAAATTAACAGATCCCTTGGTATCTACTATGCTGCTATTGATCTGGAAAATACCTTTTTCTTCATCCCTGTCAATAAGGACCACCAAATACATATTGCTTTCAGCTGGCAAGGTCAGAAATACTCCTTCACTGACACACCTCAGGAGCATATCAATTCTCCAGCCCTATGTCTTAATTTAGCCTGGAGGGATACTCATTGCCCTTCCCTTTCCCTTCCAAAATATATCACACTGGTCCTTTACATTGATGACATTAAGCCAATTGGACCTAGTGAGCAAGAAGTAGCTTCTACCCTAAACCTATTGGTAAGACATTTATGCATTACCAAGGGAGAAATGAGCCCAACAAAAGTTCAAGGGCCTCCTACCTCAGCAAAATTTCTAGGGGTCCAGTGGTGGAGACATGACAAGATATCCCCTTTAAGGCAAAGAACAAGTTGTTCCATCTGGCCTCTCACACAATCAAATAAGAGGCACAACGCCTAGTGTGTCTCATTATTTTGGAGGCAACATGTTCCTCATTTGGGTGTATTACTCTGGCTCATTTAGTGAGTGACACAAAAAGCTGCTAATTTTGAGTGGGGCCTAGAACAAGAAAAGGCTCTAAACCAGGTTTACACTGTTGTGCAAGTAGCTCTGTCGCTGAGCCATATGATTCAACAGATCCAATGGTGCTTGAAGTGTCATTGGCAGATAAGGATGCTGTTTTGAGCCTTTGGCAGGCCCCTATAGGTAAATCACAGTGTAGACCATCAGGATTTTGGAGCAAAGCCATGCCATTCTTTGTAGATAGTGACTCCCATTTTGAGAAACTACTCTTGGCTTCCTACTGGGCCTTAATAGAGATTGAATTGCCTAGCCATGAGCCACAAAGTTACCACGCAACCTGAGCTTCCTTTCATGAACTGGATGTTATCTGACCCACTAAGCTATAAAATTAGGCATGCACAGCAGCATTCCATCATCAAATGGAAGTATATATTTGATTGGGCTCTAGCAGGCCCTGAAGGCAAAAGTAAGTTACATGAAGAAGTGGCCTAAATGCCCATGGTTCCTGTTCCTGCTACAATGCTTTCTCTCTCCCAGCCTACACCTATGGCCTCATGGGAGTTCCCAATGGTCAGGTGACAGAGGAAGAGAAGACTCGGGCCTGGTTTACATATGATTCTGCATGTTATGCAGTCACCACCTGAGAGTGGACAGCTGCAACACTACAGTCCCTTTCTGGGATGTTCCTAAAGTACAATGGCGAAAGGAAATCCTCCCATAGGGCAAAATATCAAGCAGTGCACTTGGTTGTTCACTTTACTTGGAAGGGGGAATGGCCAGTTGTGTGATTATATACTGATTCATGGGCTGTGCCAATGGTTTGTCTGGATCAGGGACTTCGAAGAAACGTAACTGGATAATTGATGACAAGGAAATTTAGGGAAGAAGTATGTTGACAGACTTCTCGGAATGGGCAAAAAATGCAAGGATATTTGCGTTCCATGTGAATGCTCACCAAAAGATGACCTCAGCAGAGGAAGATATTAATAATCAAATGGATAGGATGATCCATTCTGTGGGTACCAGTCAACTTCTTTCTCTAGCCACCCTTGTAATTGCCCAATGGGCTTATGAACAAAATGGCCACGGTGGCAGGGATGGAGATTATGAATGGTCTCAGCAACATGGACTTCCATTCACTAAGGCCGACCTGTCTACAGACACTGCTGAGTGTCCAATAAGCCAGCTGCAGAGGCCAACACTGAGTCCCCAGTATGGTACCATTTCCTAGTATGATCAGCCTAATGGAAGGTTGATTACACTGAACCACTTCCATCATGAAAGGGGCAGCATTTTGCTCTTACTGGAATGGACATTTTCTCTGGGTACAGATTTGCCTTCCCTGCACACAATGCTTCTGCCAAAATTACCATTCATGGACTTATCCATGGTCATGATATTCCACATAGCATTGTTACTGATCAAGGAACTCACCTCACAGCAAAAGAAATGTGGCAGTGGGCCTATGCTCACAGAATTCACTGTTCTTACTATGTTCTCCACCATCCCAAAGTAGCTGGCTTGATAGAACGGTGGAATTGCTTTTCAAAGACTCAGTTGCAGCAGCAGGTAGGTTACAGTACCTTGCAGAACTGGGGCAAGGTTCTCTGAATCAATGTCCAATATATGGTGCCAGAATTCACGGGTTCCAGAATCAAGGGATGGAAATGGGAGTGGCATGACTCACTGTTACCCCTAGCAAAATTTTTGCTTTCTGTTTCTGAAATCTTATGCCCTGCTGGCCTAGAGGTCTTAATTCCAGAGGGAGAAAATTTTACACCAGGAGACACAACGATGAATCCATTGAACTGGATGTTAAGCCTTGCCACCAATTTGGGTCCCTCATGCTTGTGAATCAACAGGTAAGGAAAAGAGTTAATGTGCTGGCTGGCATGATTGACCCTGACAACCAAGGGGAAATTGGACTACAGCGGAGGTAAGGAAGAGTAAGTCTGGAATACAGGAGATCTTTTAGGGCATCCCTCAGTATTACTATGCCCTGTGATTAAAGTCAATGGAAAACTACAACACTTCAACCCAAGCAGGACTACTAATAGCTCGGACCCTTCAGGGATAAAAGTTTGGGTCACCTCACCAGGTAAAGAACCATTGCCAGCTGAAATGCTTGATGAAGGCCAAGTAATACAGAACGAGTAGTGGAAAAAGTTAATCATAAATACCAGCTATCACCACGTGACTAGTTCCAAAAAGGACGACCGTAATAGTTGAGTATTTCCTCCTTGTTTTGTTATGAATATATTTGTGTGTGTATGATATATTCAATAATTTGAATGGAAGTAAGTTTCAATACTTTACTGAAAGTGGTAAAATATAATACCAATAGACTGTGATAAGTGAACCCATAGTAACCACCAAAAAATTTATACAAGGTGATGCAATCTTGTATAAAAAGACTATAAATAAATCAAGATGGCATCCTAAAAAATGATAAAGTAACCCACACAAAAACAATAAAAGAGAACCAGAGGAACATTAGATTGGGAAAGTAAATAATAAAATGGCAGACTTAAGCTATAAAATATCAATAATTATCTTAAATGGAATTGATCTAAATACATCTACTAAAATGCAGACATTAGTAGAGTGGATATAAAAATATAGTCCCACTATTAGCCATCTATAAGAAACTCATTTCAAATATAACAATATGGGTAAATTGAGAGTTAAAGGATGGGAAAATATGTACCGTGCAAGCAGTAATCAAAAAAGAAGAAGTAGCTATATTAATATTGATAAAATAGATTTCACAGCAGAGAAAATTACCACAAGAAGAGGAACATTACATAATGACAAAGGGATTAATTCACCAGGAAAACACAATGATTCTAAATGTATATGCACCAAACAACAGACTTTCAAATATGTGCAGAAAAAAACTAATAAGACTGAAAAGAGAAATAGAGACACCCACAATTTTAGCCATAGATATCAAAACCCGCCTTTCGGCAGCTAACAAAACTACTGGAAAAAAAATCACCAATGACATGGACAAGCAGAACAACACAATCACCCAACAGGATCTACATTCAACAGCAGCAAAATACAAATTTTTGCAAGCGTCCATGGAATATTCACCAGAGATAGACCATCCTTCACACAAAACAAACCTCAAAAAATTTAAAAGACTTGGTATCATACAAATTATGTTCTCTGAACCATGATAGAATCAATTAGAAACCAATAATCAGAAAGATAAGAATATATCTAAAAATTTAGAAACAAAACAATAAATTGCTACATAATCCATGAGTCAAAGAGAAAATATCAAAATAAATTTAAAACTACATGGAAATGAATTAAAATGAAAAAAAAATCATCCCACAAAAAAATATGTAGGATGCCTCTAAAGCAGTACTTAGAGAAGAATTTATAGGACCCAAATCTACATTTTAAAAGAAAGAACTCAAATCAGTAATCCAAGTTCCTATTTCAAGATCTAGAAAAAAGAAGAGCAAAATAAACTCAAAGCAAGAAGAAGGAAGGAAATAATTAACATAAGAGCTGAAATCAATGAAATTAAAAATAGAAAAAATAACAAAAAGCTAGTCCTTCAAAAACTATCAATACAATTGACAAACCTCTAGAAAGACTGATAAAAAAAACAAAAATAACCAATATCAGGAATGGAACAAAGAGTATGAGTACAGATGCTACAGCCAATAAAAGTGTAATATGATGATACAATGTACAACTCAGCTCATATTTTCTTCTTAGAAGAAATGGACCATTTCTTTGAAAGCTGCAAACCACCAAAATTGAAACAAGATGAAATTGACATCCTGAATTTTCCTATGATCATTTTAAAAATTGAATTTGTAATTTAAAAGCCTTCCAGAGAGAAATATCCAGTTCCAGTTGTTTTCAATGGATAATCCACCCCAAAGTATAAAGAAGAATTAAGACCAATATTACACAAACTCTTCCAAAAAATACAAGAGGAGAGAAAACTTCTAAACTCGTGTTATGAGGCCACGATACTAAAATCATGCAAAGGCAGTACAAACAATGAAAACTACAGATCAATATCTGTCATAAATGTAGACACAGAGATCCTTAAGAAAATATTAACAAAGCAAATTGAACAATGTGTTTAAAGAATTTTATACCACGACCAAGTGGAATTTATTTGAAGTATAAAGTTTTTACTCATTATTTGAAAATTAACCAATATAATTGGTCATATCAACAGGCTAAGGAAGAAAAAACATATGGCCATATCAAATGATGCAGAAAAATCATTTGACAAAATCCAAAATCCATGCACGATGAAAATCTTCAGCAAACTAAGAATAACAGAGATATTCCTCAACTTGATAAAGAGAATGTGTGAAAAGTCAATAGCTAATAACAGGCTTCATGGTGAAAGACTAAATATTTTCCCCTTAAAATTGGCAACAAGGAGAGGTGTCTGCTCTAAACTACTCTTATAAAACATAGTACTATAAGTTATAGCCAGAGCAATAAGGTACTAAAGAATTGAAGACATACTTAGGAAATAAAGAAATAAAACTGTTCTTATTTGCAAATGACATGATTGTCTATGTAGAAAATGCCAAATAGTCTACAAAAACCTTCTATATCCAATAAGTGAGTTCAGCAGCATCACAGGATACAAGATAATAACAAAAAATTACATTTCTATATACTATTAATGAAAGTGTGGAAACCCAGATTAAAAGTACAATATTATTCACAATTGCATAACACAAAATAAAATACTTAGGTATAAATTTAACAAAACATGTACATGATCTATTTGCATAAAATTACAAAATGCTGATGAAATAGATCAGAATCCTAAATAAATGGAAAGACATAATATGTTTGTGGATTAGTAGATTAAACATAGTAATGAAGTCAAATCTCCCCTTATTGATCTATTGATTTAATGAAGTGCCTATGAAAATCCCACCAAGGTCTTTGTAGATGTAGACAAGCTTATTCTAACATTTATATGGAAAGGTACGTGCCCTAGAACATCGATATGGAAAAAGACTGAAAATACCCATATAACGATATATCATAGAAACTGCAGAAAACCAAAAGAAAATCTTGAAGGAATCCAGAAAAAAAACACCTATGTATGGAAGAAGAAAGGTAAGAATTACAGTAAACTTCCCAGCTGAAACCATGCAAACAAGAAGACAATAGAGCTAAATCTTTAAAATGTTGAAAGAATAATCTGTGAACCTAGAATTCTACATCCAGAAAAAAATTACCCTTCAAAATTGAAAGAAAAATAAAGACTTTTCGGAGAAATATTGAAGTAATTCATTGCCAGGAGAAGTGCTCTGCAAGAAATGTTAAAAGAAGTTCATCAGTCAGGGAAATAATTTATCAGGCAGGTCAGAAATTTGGAACTACATAAAAAAGAAAAGCATGAGAAAACAAATTAATGAGAAAATAATTTTATTTTTCTTATTCTTAATGGATCTAAAATATAACTGCACAAATTAAAAATAGTAACAATGTGTTGGGTGTTTATAGGATATGCATTAGTGAAATAAATAACAGCAATATCAAAAAGGACTGAAAAGAAGAGTTAAGAATATTCTGTTAAAATGTATATGCACTACACATGAAGAAGTGTAGTGTTATTTGAAGGTTGAATTCAATTATTTTAAAATGGCTATTGTAAACTAGGGCAACTACTAAATATTTAAATACAAAATGTGTAAATGATACATTGAAAGAGGAGATAAAATGCAATCTTATAATGTGCTCAATTAAAAACAGACAAGGGAAAGAAAGAAGGGGAAAAGAAACAAAAAACAAATGCAACAAATGGAAACATTTACAAAGACTGTAGATTATATTCAACTATATCAATATTTATTTTAACTGAATGGCCAAAAACACCAGTTAAAAGACAGAGATTGTCAAAATGGATAAAAAGTAAAGGGATTGAGGAGCATATGCCATCCTAACACAAAGCTGGAGTAGCTATGCTAATTTCAAATGAAAGTTTCAGAAAAAAGATTATCAGAGATAAAGGGGAACATTACAAAATAATAAAGGAATCAATTCTCTAAGAAGATACAACAATCATAAATATGTATGCACCTAACAAGAGAGCATCAAAATACATGAGCAAAAATTGATAGAAATGAAAGGAGAAATAGACAAATCAGTAACATAGTTGGAGATATCAACACACCTCTGTCAGTAATTGATAGATCAAGCAGGCATAAAATCAGTTAGAATATAGAGAAACTAAATAGCATATCAATCAACAAGAGGAAATTGACATTTATAGAGCACTCCATTCAACAAAAGCAGAACACACATCCTTGTAAACACAAATGGAACATTGACTAGATATACAATATTCTAGTCCATAAAACACACCTTAACAAAATCTTACAAAGAGAAATCATACCTTCTTGCATGCTCATACTCTAAAAGAAATAATAAACTAAAAATCAAAAACAGAAAAATAGCTGGAAAGTCTCAAATATTTGAAGATTCCACAGCACACTTCTAAACAACCCATGAGTCAAAGAAGTCTTAAGAGATTAGAATTTTTGAACTAACTGAAAATTAACATATAATATCAAATTTTGTGTAATGAAGCTAAATCAGTTCTTAGAGAGTAATTTATAGAATTAAATGCATACATTAAAAAGCAAAAAATATCTGAAAATAATAAGTTAAAGATCCATCTTGGGAAACTGGGGAAAAATATCAATTTAAACATAAGCAAGCAGAAGAAAGGAAACACTAAAAATTGAATCAGAAATCACTGAAATTGAAAACTAACAATAGAAAAAACAATGATAGCAAAAATTGGCTTTTTGAAAATATCAATAAAATTGATAAATCTTTAGACAAGCTAACCAACCAATAAATAATGAAGACACAAATTACTCATATCATATACAAAAGAGGGGTCAAAACTACCGATCCCATGGATACTAAAAGGATAGTAAAGGAATATTACCAACAATTCTACACCTACAAATTTAATAACATAGATAAAATGGATAAATTTCTTGAAAGACGCAAACCACTGGTATATAAAAGGAAAAATTCATAACCTGAATATCTTATATTTATTAAATAAATTGAATTATAAACTAAAAACTTTCCAAAAATAATACATTGGGTCCAGATGTTTTCACTGGTAATACTACCAAACACTTAAGAAAGAAATAATACCAATTTTACACAATCTCTTTCAGAAAATAGAAGATGTAACACTTTCCAACTCATTTTATAAGGACACAATTACCAATATTAAAACAATACAAATGCATTAAAAGTAAACTAGAGACTTCAGGTTTCTGGTTCAGCATGTAAGTAGCTTGGAAGTTGATACTCCATCCAAACAACAAATAAGCTGAATAAACTTAAAAAATCAACATCTCTTTTTAGATTCAATAAGAAGTGAAGTCACAGGGCAAACCACTGCCCCCAAAATTAGAGAGACAGAGAGGCAGATAGACAGAATCACAACTTACTTGACCAGAAACCCACAAGAAAAACTTCCAGAGGACCCAGTGCTGGGGTAGAAACATCTAAATTCAAATTGTCAAAATACCGAAGACTAAGTATGGACAAGTCAGAGAGTTAAAAATTCCAGGGAGTACAGAGTCATAGGGGGCCCTTACACTTTTGTGAGTTTTACCCCCAGGAGCTCTGCTAGGTTTTCACAGTGAAGATCACAGAAAAGAACCCCTCATGATCCCTGCAGTAGGAGGGAAAGAACCCATTTGAAATATACAAGAGAATTCTGTTCCTCTTTAAAAGGCCTGCCCTCCAGAAAAGCTATCTTATCAGAGTCTAACCTATTAGGATTTTATCACAACCTAACTGACCTGGGAGACAAGAAATACCCAAATCCAGCCCAATCTGGCCTCCTATGTGGGGGAATGTAACTAACAACTCTAGTTCTCTACAGCCTTCCATGTGGGGTAAAGGAAATTAAAAACTCCAACCATCCCATCCCACTGAAAGGGTGGGAAAAGTGAAAAGCACTTGTGAAGTTCACAGTCCAAGGGCACATACTCACTCAAAGACTGAGGCTAAATCATAAGACTGTAGAACACTTCCACTATCCCCAAATTTACTGCCATATTACTAAAGGCCTATTTTCCAGTTTCTCTTACCCAATACCTCAGGACCAGCTTTCAAGAAAAATTACAAGGCATACTAAAAGTTGAAAAACACAGATTGAGGAGACTGAACAAGCAGCAGAATGAGAGTCAGATATAGCAGGACTGTTGAAATTATCAGACCAAGAATTTTAAAAATCTATAATTAACATTCTATGAGCTCTAAAATAAAAGTAGACAATATGCAAGAACAGATGGGTAATGTAGGAAGGTAGATGGAAATTCTAAGAAAGAACCAAAGAGAAATACTAGAGATCAATAATGCTGTAACAGAAATGAAACTTGCTTTTGATGGGCTCATTAGTAGGCTGGACACAGCTGAGGAAAGTATCTCTGGGCTTGAGGATATGTCAATAGAAACATCCAAAACTGAAAAGCAAAGAGGAAAAATGCTGAAAAAAGGACATAATATCAGTGAAGCTGAACAGCTACAAAAGGTGAAACATATGCATAATGGGACTATCAGAGGAAGTGAAAGAAAGAAAAGAAGAAATATTTGAAGCGATAATGACTATTTTCCCAAATTAATGGCAGACACTGAATCACAGATCCAGGAAGCTCAGAGAACACCAAGCAGGATAAATGTCTCAAAATCTACATCTAGGTGTATCCTATTTAAACTGCAGAAACTCACAGGTAGAGTAGTAACTTGAACGAAGCGAGAGGGGAAAATAGTTTGCCAATAGAGGAGCAAAGTTCAGAATTACATATGATTTTTCCTCAGAAATCATGCAAGAAAGATGAAAGTGGAATGAAATATTTAAAGTGTTGAGAGGAAAATTACCAACATAGAATTCTGTATCCCCTGAAAATCTGCATCATCATTCAAATGAGAAGGAGAAATAAAGGCTTTCTCAGACAAACAAAAATTGAGAGAATTTGTTGCCAGTAGACATGGTTTTCAAGAAATGTTGAAAGAATAATGTATCCATGATTCTAGTTTATGTGTATGTGAAATGAATGACAACAATGATACAAGGGGTGGGAGGGAGGAGTTGGGAGTACTCTGTCATAAGGTACTTGAACTACCTGGGAAGTGGTATAGTGGTATATGACAATGGACTTGGAGTGGCTGTAAATGTATTTTGTAAACTCAAGGGCAATCACTAAAAATGTTTTTAAAAGAAGTATATTGACATGCTAAGGGAAGATAAAAAATAGTATCATGCAAAATACTCAATTAAAACCATAGAAATCAGAAAAGGACTGGAAGGCATAAATAGGAACAAAGAACAAGAACAACAAATAAAAAAACAGTAATGTCAACGGACTACATGCACCAACTGAAAGAGATTGTCAGAGTGGGTCAAAAAACAAGATTCAACTATGTTTTGTCTACAAGATACCAACTTTAAATATAAAGATACCTATAGATTAAAAGTATTAGGATAGAGAAAGTTATACCATGCTAATATTCATCAAGAAAAGCAGGAACAGTTATATTACCCTCAGACAGAGCAGATATCAGAGCAATGAAAATTATCAGGGATAAAGTGGGGCATTACATAACGATAAAGGGGTCAATACTCAAGGAAGACATAACAATTCTTAATTGTATGTGTCTAACAACAGAGTTTCAAAATATGTGAGGCAAAAACTGATATAACTGCAAGGAGAAATATATTAATTTCTTATTATAGATGGAGACTTTAACACCCCTCTATCAGAAATGGACGGGTCCAGCTGGCAGAAAATCAGTAAGGACATAGTTGAACTCTACAGCACCATTAATCAACTGGATATAATGTACATCTATAGACTACGTCATCCAACAACAGCAGATTCAACAGCAGATTAAACATGCTCCTCAAGCTCACAAGGAACATTCACCAAGATAGACCACATTCTAGTCCATAAAACACACTTTAAATTTTGTTTTAAATAGAAAACACACTATGTCTGCTCTCAGACCACAATGGAATTAAACTAGAAATCAATAACAGAAAGATGGCTAGAAAATCCAAAAATACATGGAGACTGTAGAGCACATTTCTAAATAACACATGAGTCAAGAAATCTGAAAAGAAATTTAAAAATATTCTAAATAAATTAAAATGAAAATACAATGTGTCAAAATTTGTGGGATGCAGTGAAAGTAGTGCTCAGTGGGAATTTTATAAAATTAAATGCATATATTAGAAAAGAGGAAGAACCTAAAATCAATAATCTAAGCTTCTGTCTTAGGAAAGTGAAAAAAGAAGAGCAAATAAAATCTGAAATAAGTGGTATAAAAGAAATAAAAATTAGAGCAGAAGTCAACAAAATGGAAAACAGAATATTAATAGAAAAAATCAATGACACCAAAAGATTATTCTTTGAGAAGACTAAGAAAATCACTAATTCTCTAGCCAGGCTAACTAAGAAAAAAAGAGGGAGGACAAAAATTACTAATATCAGAAATGAAAGAGGGGATATCACTAAAGATTCCACGGATTTTAAAAGGGTAATAAAGGAATATTATGAACAACACTGTGCCCACAAATTCAGTAACCTAGAATAAATGGACCAATTCCTTGAAAGACACAATCTGGCAAAACTCACAAGAAGAAAGAGACAATCTGAATATGCCTGTATCTATTAAAGAAATTGAATCAACAATTAATAGCCTTCCAAAATAGAAAGGACCAGGCCCAGATGGGTTCACTGGTGAATTCTAACAAACACTTAATGAACAAACTGTATCAATTTTCTATAATCTCTTCTAGCCAAAAAGCAGTGGGAATACTTCCTAATTCATTCTATGAGACCAGCATTACCACAAAACTGAAACCAGAAAAAAATTACGAGAAAAGAAAACTACACACCAATATCTCTAATGAACATACATGCAAAAATCCTCAATAAAATATTAGCAAATACAATCCAAAATTTATTTTTAAAATTATACACTATGATCAAGTGGGATTTATCCCTTGTACACAAGGCTGGTTCAACACTCAAATATCAATTAATAATCCATATCAACAGGCTAAAGAAGAAAAATCACATGATCATAATCAACAGTTGTAGAAAAACCGTTTGACAAAATCCAACACCAATTCATGACAAAAACTCTTTGCATAGTAGGAATAGAGGAAACTTCTTCAACTAAATTAAAAAATCTACAAAAAAACATACAGCTGACATTATACTTAATGGTGAGAAGCTCAAAGCTTTCCCAATAATATCAAGAACAAGACAAGGATGTCCCTTCTCATTACTGCTTTTCAACATCAGACTGGAAGCCATAGTTAAGGCTATAAGATAAGAAAAAAAAGAAAAGGTAAACAGATTGTGAAAAATGAAATAAAATTCTGTTCACCACTTACATGATGACCTATGTAGAAAATCCAACATAACTGGCAAAGAACTCCTAGAACTAATAAGCAATTCGAGCAAGTTTTCAGGATACAAGGTTAATATACAACAGTTAATCAATTCTTATGTATCCTCCTTTATTTATTTTTGTGTGTATGAGGAAGATTGTCCCTGAGCTAAGATCTGTGACAAATATCCTATATTTTGTATGTGGGACTCTGCAACAGCATGGCTTGATGAGCAGTGTGCAAGTCCATGCCTGGGATCTGAACCCATGAACCCTAGGCTGCTGAAGTGGAGCACATGAACTTACAACTACACCACTGGGCCGGCCCTATATGCTCCTTTTTATTTATCCAAATGAGTGGAAAAATTACATCCACATAAAAACCTGCACAGAGATATTTATAGCAACTTTAGTCATAATTTCCAAAACTTGGAAGCAACTAGGATGTCCTTCAGTAAGCGAATGGACAAATAAAACATGGTACATCCAGACAATGGAATATTATCAGCGCTAAAAAGAAATGAGCTATCAGGCCATAAAAAGGCATGGAAGAACTTTAAACGTATATTACTAAGTGAAAGAAGGAAATCTAAAAAGACTACATACTGTATGATTCCAACTATATGACATTCTGGAAAAGGAAAAACTATGGAGACAATAAAAAGATCAGTGGTTGCTGGGGTTGGGGGGAGAGGGAGGACTGATTAGGCTGAGCACAGAGGATCTTTAGGGCAATTAAACTATTCTGTATGATACTACGATGGTAGATACATATCATTATACATTTGTCAAAACCCATAAAATATACAAAAGAATTAACCCTAATGTAAGCTATGGGTTTGGGGTGATAATGATGTGTCAGTGTAGATTCATTGTAACAACTGTATCACTGTGGTGGAGGATGTCAAAGGTAAGGGAGGTTGTGACTATAGAAAGGGCAGAGATTATAGGGGACCTCTCTGTACTTTCCACTCAATTTTTCTTTGACTAAAACTGCTCTTAAAAATAAAGTCTATTTTTTAAATGTTAACAAAGTTGATATACCAGTAAATATACTGATTACAAAAATGTAATTACCAATATCAGGAATGAAAAAGAGGATGACACAATATCATCCATACTCTAAAAGGATATTAAGGAAAAATTGTGAAATATTTTATGCCAGCCAATTTGACAACTTACCCAAAAAACCTAACCCAATAAGAAATGAAAATATTAATATTCCAAAATTTATTAATTATTTGAGTTTTAAAACTTCTCATGAAGAAAATTCAAGGTCCAGTCAGCTTTGCTGTGAAATCCATCAAACATTCCAGGAAAGATTATACCATCCTTACAGATTCTCTCAGAAGATAGAAGAGGAAATACTTCTCAACTTATTTTATGCATCCAAGATAACCCTAATACTAAAACATGACAAAGGCATTAAAAGAAAAATACAGACTAGTACCATTCATGAACAAAGATGCAAATAACCTTAACAATTATTGCCAAACAAATTCAGCAATAAATACCTAGGATAGTACTTCATGACTAAGTGGGTTCCTTCCTAAGGATTGGTTCAACATTCAAAAATCAATCAAGAGCCTCTTAACCAGAGGCCTCTGTCACAGCTGATACAACCTCCCAAGCTCTAGACAAATGTGGACATGCCAGCAGTCAACTTCGGGCAGTTTCAGCCCTAGGAGTGAATAGAGCACTTATGAGTAGTTGCCCATTTAGAGCAGATGACCTAAGTGTAGTGTATCCTTGACTTTCCTGAAGAGAGGAATTAATGGTAGGTGGACAATCTGTATTAGAAATTTTCAGATACCTTGACAAAAGTGAGAAATTGCTTTCACTAGAACCTCAGATGTCTGTTAGGACAGCTCCATGTGACAACGAGATAAATAATACCTCAATTCAGTCAGTACTTCTGCAGAGAAGTCTTCCCTTACTGTGTAGAGCCTCTATTATATGTGTCATAGCACCATGTACCTGTCCATCTCAGCATTTACCACAGAGTCACACAGATGCTATGTAGGAGTGCTTCCAAAAGGTATTATTCACCAGCTGTTGAAGGTTTACCTCACTACCCTACACGCAAACAGCCTCAGTTCTACTGACAAAGCTAACTAAAAAGCCTCAATCAGGCATTCATGTATATCTACCATGGGATTTACTGTGATGTTATAGAATATTAGCAACATTTACTACATGTTGACCAAATGCCCGAACTATGCTTAATACAGTCTACACATCTTTTAATCCTCTCAAAGTCCTAAAAGGTACATACTAGCAGGTCCAAGAACTACTTTGGTGTTCGATAAATCTGACATCAAGGCCAATGTTGGTTTGGGAACTTTTATGTAGAGTGTCCCCAAGTCTTTCCAACTAATTGCCATAAACATTCACAAGTCTTTCTTAATCATCAATCTCATTCAGGATAACATCTTACAGGGACTACTAAAATTTCTGCCTCCTTACCTCTAGGCTCTTACACCTATTCAAAAGGCCAAATACCTTTCTTCAAACTATCAGCAGAATCACCACTATTTCCGTAGCATCTCAAGATTACCTTAATTTTTTGGCTTCCTTTTGATCTTATCATGCACTGAACATGTACAGACATATCCTTTAACCTTGCTTTCAAAGGAGACTCTATCTAATTCTCAATTCTCCCTCACATATAGCCTATGAGCTATACACTTAGATCTTCTGTTTCTTTAAAAAGTCATACTCAGCCAGCAAAAATGTCAAAGTAAGTAACTCCAAGTCTGCCCCTCCATAATAGCAACTAAAAGATTGGCAAAAACTGTCAGAATTAACTTTTGGGGGATGCTGGAAATTAACCCAAAACTTGCATAAATCCAGGGGGAGTGCTTATTCAAGAAAAGCATGGGTAAATTTTGGTAAGAACATGAGCTTTGTGGCATCCTAACTTACTCTAGTTCCATCTCCCACTCCCCAGCTCAGTGACAGACTTGAAAATAGCAACTCACATTCCTGGTATCCATACCAGAGGGAGGAGTATAGATATTATTTCCTAAACACTGAAATTATTTGCATTGAAGGGGTTTTTTTGTCTCACCTAACTTGGAACTTGCCCAACATAAAGCTGCCACCTGGGGGATATCTGAAAACACTTACAGGCAAATATTTTCATCGATGCACAAGGTAATGCATACAAGCTGTAGAAAACACTAAAGGGATTTGGGAGGAAAGGCTGGGGAATGAGATGCATTAGATAAGAAAAGCTTTGAAAAAATTGATATATTCCTAGGACTCTAAGAGGCAATGAGGATGCTCAGGAAAAATCTGAGAAGGTTCTAAGCTTTCAGCGATGACTGACCATCAGACTCTGCAAAGGAAGGAAGTGAAAGATGAGGTAGACTTGTGAACTGCTTGGCTAAATGTTGAAGGCATGCCCCAACACACCCACAGAGCCCCTCTGAAAAGACTAAAAGATGTTTTTGGTTTCAAGCATTGGAGGAAATATCTAATTATCAGGTGACCTCTATGCTCAGTAGAGACTTCAGTGAACACATGAGACAAAGATACAAACTTTACAAATTAATTCATAAAAGTCACAAGTCACTAAACAAAATGCAATAACCACAAAAAGCAGCAAAACAAAAACACTCTGAAGATCTTATTTTCATATCTGCCACATTATATTAGCCGAAATGATCAGTTTTCAACAAAAAATTACAAGAATTCAAAGAAAAAAGAAATTAGAGAGTAAAGAAACTACACAGGAAAAAGGCAATCAGTAGAAACTGTCTCATAGGAAGCACAGGCATTGGTTACCAGACAAAGACCTTAAATCAACTATTTTAAATATAATCAAGGAGCTAAAGGAAACCATGACCTAAGAACTAAAGAAAAGCATGAGAATCATGTTTTATCAAATAGATAATATTAAAGAGACAGCTATTATAAAAAAATAAGCCAAATAGAAATTCTGTAATTTACTGGTATAATAATTAAAATGAAAAATTGACTAAAGGGTCACAACAGCACATTTGAGAAGGGAGAGAAAAGAATTAGCAAACTTGAAGATACATCAATGAGATTATCCAGTCTGAGGAAAAGAAAGCAAAAAGAACTTTAAAACAAAACAATCCTCAGAGACCTGTGGGACACCTTCAAGCATACCAATATACACATAATGTAAACCTCAGAAGGAGAGGAGATCGAGAAAGGGATAGAGAGAATATCTGAAGAAATAATGTCCCAAAACTTCCCAAATTTGATGAAAAACACTAGTCTATGCATCCAAGAAATTCAAAGAACATCAAGCAGAAGTTTGAGATTGAGCTTTCAGAGAGACCCACATTTAGACACATAACAATTAAACTGTAAAAAGCCAAAATCAAAGAGAGATTCTTGAAGGAAGCAAAGGTGAAGACAGTCATCACATACAAAGGATCCTCAGTAAGACTAACACTGGAGGTTCTGGTTCAAGATGGTGACATAAGAGGATCTTGAACTCACCTCCTCCCATGGACACACTGAATCTATAGCTACATATGGAGCAATTTTCTCTGAAAAAAAGTACCTGAGTGACTCCTACACCTTGGGCAAATGAGAAAAAAAGCCACCAAAGTGGGTAGAAGAGGCTAAGACACAATCTTCCCATAAACCCTAACCACACCACAGTGACCTATAATTGAGAGTGAACTCACAAGCCCCAGCTTCATTCTGAGGAGTGAATGGTTTGAACCCCACATCTGGCACCCCAACTTTTAAGACCTGCACCTGAGAGATGATCCCCCAAATATCTAGCTTTGAAAACCAACAAAGCTTGCATCTACAAGACCCATAAGATTATAGAACTAAGAAACTTACAGGGCTTGCATGTGTGGACTCACCCAGGGCCCAGCACAGAGGCAGATGACTGAAAAGCATGCAGACTTTCTTTGAAACAGACTTATTTGCTTATCTTAATGCATCAGTCTGAGGGGCAGGCATCTAATTTAACACACATCTGGGGGCCTACTGAAATACTCTCCAAAGACAGAGGCCAATGGATGCCATTTTTGCACTCTCTCTGTCTCACTCCAGATTTCCAGTATCTGCCCCCAAAAAACTTGTACCCTTATCTGGGGCCCCAATTTTTTCAGCTGCCACCTAGGGGGCACCTCTAGATCATCTGGTTCTGGTGGCCAGCAAGGCTTATGTTCATGGGTCCCAGAGGACTGTAACAAACAGAAAGAGTTCTTAACTAGCTACCACACCCAGGACACAGCAGAGAGACAACACACTGAGAAACCCAGTGTTTCTGTGAAAGAGGCTTATTAGCTTATCTTCATAGCTGTGGACTTAGGGGCAGGCTTGTAATTAAACATATGTCTAAGGGCTAACTGTAATCCTCTCTAGAGACTTCAGAAGGTGAACACTATCTGTGCATCCTCCCTCTGCCACACTCCAAAGCACTGATATTTCCTAGAGGGGAGATTGTTCATATATCTTGTGCCCCAGTTTTTATGTCTGGCGCCCTGGTTTTTGTGGCTGCCACCCAAGGGACACCTCATGATGGCCTTCTCTGGTGGCCAGTAGGGCTCATGTAAACAAGTTCAATGGGATGGTAGTAAAGAAAGAAATAGTTCTTAACTGCCTATCACTTCAGGGCTCAGCACAGAGGGAAGAGAGACAAATGTACATCTCTCAGCCTTTCCCTGAATGAGGTATATATGCATACTTTAAAAGCTGCTTCCTGGGGCCAGCCCCACGGCTGAGTGGTTAAGTTTGTGAGCTCTGCTTCAGCAGCCCAGGGTTTCATCAGTTCAGATTCTGGGCACGGACCTTGCACCACTCATCAAGCCATGCTGAGGCAGCATCCCACATAGCAGAACTAGAAAGACCTACAACTACAATATACAACTATGCACTTGGGGGCTTTGGAGAGAAGGAGAAAAGAAAAGAAAAAGAAGATTGGTAACAGATGTTAGCTTGGGGCCAATCTTTAAAAAAATAAGGGGGTGATTAGGCTCACATGTGAGGGGATGGACTATAATTAGTTTTTGGGTGGTGAACATGATGTAATCCACACAGAATTCGAACTATATTATGATGTACATCCAAAAGCTAAAAATAAACAAGACATATACAGAACAAGCACAAAATACACATTCTTCTTCAGCACACATGAAACATTCTCCAGGATATATCATATATTAGGCCATGAAACAACTCTTAATAAAGTAAGAAGATTGAAATCATATCAAGCATCTTTTCTGAACACAATGGTAAGAAACTAGAAATTAATTACAAGAAGGAAACTTGAAAATTCATAAATATGTGGAGATTAAACAACATGCTACTGAACAACCAATGAGTCAAAGAAGAACTCAAAAGAGAAATCACAAAATACCTTGAGACAAATGAAAATGGAACTACAACATACCAAAACTTATGGGATGCAGTAAAAGCAGTTCTAAGAGGGACGTTCATAGTGATAAATGCCTACATTAGGAAACAATGAAGAAATAAAACAAACTACTGAAGTTTACCTCAGAAAAAGAAGAATGAACAAATCTCAATTTTAGTAGAAGGAAGGAAATAAAAAAAATCAGAGTGGAAATAAAATAAATATAGATTACAATGACAGTAGAAAAGATCAATGAAACTAAGAGCTGGTTCTTCAAAAAGATAAAATTGACAAATCTTTAACCACACTCACCAAGAAAATAAAAGAGAAGACTCAAATAAATAAAATCAAAAATGAAAGAAGAGACATTACAATTGATAGCACAGAAATACATAGAATCATAAGAGACTACTATGAACAACTATACACCAACAAAGTGGAGAACCCAGAAGAAATGGAAAAATTCCTAGAAACATACAACCTACCAAGACTGAGTTATGAAGAAATAGAAAATCTGAACAGATTAATTACTAGTAAGGAGAATGACTCAGTAATTAAACCCTCCCAACTAAAACAACTCCAAAACCAGATGGCTTCACTGGTGAATTCTACCAAACATTTAAAGAAGAATTAATACCAATTCTTCTCAAACTCTTCCAAAAAATAGAACAGGGAATACTTCCAAACTCATTTTATGAGGCCAGCATTACCCTAATACCAAAACCAGACAAGGATTCCACAAAAAAGAAAATTATAGGCCAAAATCTGTGATGAATATGGATGCAAAAATCCTCAACAAAATATTAGCAAACCAAATTCAACAATACATTAAAAGTATCATATACCATGATCAAGTGAGATTTATTCTAGGGATGCAAGGATGGTTCAATATCTGTAAACTGACCAATGTGATACACCACTTTAACAAGATGAAGGATAAAAATCATATGATCATATCAACAGATGCAAAAAATTTGACAAAATTCAATATCCATTTATGATAAACAGTCTCAACAAACTGGGTATGGAGGGAATGTACCTCAACATAATAAAGACCATATATGACAAGCCTTCAGTTAACATCATACTCAACAGTGAAAAACTGAAAGCTTTTCCTCGAAGATCAGAAACAAGACAAGGATGCCCACTCTCACCACTTTTGTTCAATGTAGTATTAGAAATCCCAGCCAGAGCAATTAGGCAATAAAAAGAAATAAATGTCATCCAAATTGGAAAGGAAAAAGTAAAACTGTCGTTATTTGCATATGATATTATATATAGAAAAAACTAAAGGCTCTACCAAAAAAGCTACTATTACTAATAAAAGAATTCAGTAAAGTTGCAGGATACAAATCAAAAAACAAAAATCTGTTGTATTTCTCTGCACTAAAAATGAGCTATCAGAAAGACAAATAAAGAAAATAATCTTGGAGAGAAGAGCCAAGATGGCGCCGTGAGTAGTCCTCTTTGTCTCTCGCCCTTCGAGTCTACAATTATTTGGACATTTATCGCTTGACAAAGGATATCCAGACAGCATCTCAGGACGTCTGAGACACCCACGCGACTATACATCGGAAGGCGGATGGACTTTACTCCGGGAGGATGTGGAAATAGGTGAAAACTCTCCGACCCCGACGGGCAGCCTAGTACCCGCAAGCGGCTTTCTTCCAACGGACGCCCCCAGAGGATCCACACACATCTAGGGCAGGAGCGAGAACACAACAGAGGAGCGACGGTGGAAACAGGTGACCAGAACCCTACCTAAACCCCCTGCAATTACTCTTAAACGCAGAGGGAAACTTTGGAGTTGCACACCTGAGCCCGCGGGGAGAGTCTCTCCCCGCCATTGGCGGGGAGACCCAGCCTGGTGCTCGGGGCGCCCGGAGGGTCCCAGAGAGAGACACGGAGGGCACGGAGATCTCCCAGCTGCCGTTGCCCGCCCCGTGGGACTAGGGATTGCCGGAGATCTCGGAGAGGACCGGGGC